>NC_135091.1:5750000-5967500 GCF_051107435.1 Chaetodon auriga
CAGTGCTCCACTTACAATCTGCAGCCAGCCGGCCTCAGAAGTTAGCGCTGGAAACTGGAGCACACGTGATTTTACAGGAAGTATCAGACTTTATCTTAGCCAGGCGCTAATGCACTGCTAAGCTACGCTAACTGGCTGCTGCCTGCAGCCGTATTAGTCTTCTCGTCGAACTCTTCTAAAGAAAGCGTATTTCTTCAAATGTTGAGCGATTCCTTTAAATTTTAAACAAAGGATGAGTGAGGAAAAAAGCGGATGTGCTCCTAATTATCCTGCTGCTTGTCACTTCAAGGCTTGTCGTCAAACTGTTTCTTCTCCAACTCAGCAAAGCGGGCACTGCCTCGGGGCCCCAGACCCCCCCAGAGGCCCCCAAAGCCCTATTTTAACAGAGCAGTAATTGGCTTGTGGTAATACGATCATCTGCCACTTTGTTGTGGACTATGGGAATTTGAGGGCTCTGTGTCAAAACCCAGCTTTGAGACCTTCATGTTGTGCTCACATGGTGTATATTCCTTCATTAATTTCAAATCACATTACAACTGCTGGGGTCTCGCTCGATAAACACAGAATGTGTAGCTCGTTTTATTGGACACATACATCAGGCTCCGTACATCCTGAACATTATACACACTCAGTTTGCTGGTGTGTTTAAGTGAAGGACCTCTTTATAATGACTGTCCAGATTAGTTTCCTCTTTTTTATGGTCTGTTTTTGCTTCCTTGTTGCTTTCTGAAACAAACTGACCTTAGTTTTTTGTGATATACTATATTTGGATGTGGGAACTGCAAATGTGAACTGCATTTCCCATGTGCCCTTGCATGGCTAAGCACAGGTGTGCTGTGTTAGAAGTGATTAAATGCTATCCAAACATTTGCACTGGATCAAAACATGCAGAGTTTCTTCTCCTCACTTCGCCTCAGCTTGCCTGGAAATGAGAGCAGGCCGTGTCTGAGAAGGTAGGGAAGTTTTGATTATAAATTTAACCGACCTCGCTGGGCTTCAGTTCAGCCTTCTTCACAGCTGCACCACAACACCCACAGTTCCCTCTTCAGATACTGACAGGGAGTCTGAAGCCTCGACTTGGCTTTTTGCACACAAGCAAGTTGACAGCGACGACAAATCATTTGAAGAATGTGATTATATTGTCTAAATTGAGTTGCCATTGATCTTAGACAGCACAGGCAATTAATTTTAGATGTAAGTGTGCAAGATGTCAAATTCCAGTAGATCATATTTTGTAGCAAGCATTCATTAAACTGCAACGGGAAGACATGTAAACTATTACAATGCTGATAACTTGATAAAATTAGCATTTTCTTTGTGTAGTCTGCAAAGTCCATTTTATTTCAATCAAGCGAGGAAGATTTCCATAAACAACCTTATTTTGCACATTCATGATGTTGCATTCAGCCATTAAGGAAAGCAGCTGACTGAAGATGAATGTGCTTTGATGAGGAAGTGAAAGGCAGTCTCTTCTCCCATTAAGGATGAGAGAACTGGTCCCAGTTCTGGTTACGGTCTGTAACGAGCTGGGACAGTGATGCGAGTTCAGTCTGACAAGGAGAGATACAGTGTGGAGGGACGGAGGAGGCAGAGTCCAGAGTGAGGAGGAGGAGGAGGAGGAAGAGGAGCAGGTCTTCTCAGGTTACATCATCTGTTTCTCCATGTTTTCTCTCCTCTCCCTGTTATTTCCTCGCTCTTTACTCCTCTGCTCCTCTCACCTCATCTCAGCTCCTCAGGTGTCAATATTTTGACAGCTTTCAGACAATCAGAAAAGAGCCGACAGGTCTGAGTTATGGGACGTCAGAAATGTGTGTACACGGCCACAGGGGTCACATATTCTTGTGCTGGTGAATCATCGCTGTTGAATCTTAAATTCAAGATGGATGGATGGGGTTTTTATGCTTTCTTAATCAGAAATGGACATCTCCAGTTTTGTTTCTGCACTCTGTGAGCAATTTATTTGAATAATTTATGCTTTCTTTGTGCATTTGTCTTAACTTAGTGTCTCCACAAACAAATGACAGACAGATAACACGAGAATTGATATGCAGACAGGAAAAAAGGAAAAAGAAATGTTTTTATTGTTAACCTCAACCTAATTTAACATAAAAACAAATTTACGGGACGTCGGAGTGATGGGTTGCCACCGTGCAGCCAGAAAAACACATTAAGGTTAAGGAGGAAAAGAGTTATGCAAGTTAGGATGTGAGATTTCCCTCCTGCAGTTGTATCTTGTGTTTAAAAGTGGAAAACATTGTGAAAAGCTGAGTAAAGTTTGTTATTTCCTCTTTGCAAAAAACAGTGTTTGCAAGCCATAATATCACTATCTATAAAAGCAAATGAGCTTGTGATTTTAGCTGATAAACTGAGGCGACTCGGTCTGAAAGATAGAAACCTCTGGGACAAAAACAGAGCAAAACCCAAACACGATGTCTTCTGTTCTCCTGGAACTTCAATCTCATGTGACAGCAGAGGAGAGCAATTGCAGAGAGGAGATAACAGAGAAAACTAGGAGAATTTATGATGCCTTCATTTCATCCATCCTGTGCCTGCTGACAGGAGACGAGAGAAAAGACGAAGAGATGGGAGGCTTGAGCCCAGCCGTGAGTGCTACTGTCTAATTCATCTCTCTCTCTCTACAGCAGCTTCCAGGCACTAAGGAGAGATAGAGGACATAGAGACAGAGGAGGAGGAGAGAGACCGAAGCAGATAAAGAGGAGAGGATAACTTGACGCAGGAGAAGGAGACTGAAAGAGGGACTGTCGTGATGGCTGAGGCACCCCAGGAGCAGCAGCAGCAGCAGCAGCAGCAGGAGGAGGAGGAGGAGAAGAAGGAGGAGCTGCCCAGCACTGTGGAGGCAGCGGAGACCGAGGAAGGGTCCGAGGAGCCGAAGGAGAGTGTCCAGGTGACCCCGACCCGACCTCTGCTGTCCATGAGGTCCATGAGCAGCGTGGACCCGGACGACGACTCCCCCAACATGATCGTCTACAGAAAGGTAGGAGCAACACCTGAACGCAGCTTTCTTTGTCTTTTAGTCTTGTTGTCAGTAAAGTTTGTGACCTCGTGGTGCTGCTGGGTGCTGCAGGAACAGAGGTTTTGCCTCTGAGGAGGTCTTCCTGTTTGCTGTTGTTGTTGCGTCAGACTTTGGCAAAGCAAAGTCCTTTAAGAGCTTTAATGAGGACCTGTCCCCACACGCAGCACATACACATGCACTCATCTTTGCAATTAAGATAGAATTTATTGTAACAAAGTAAGAGAACCATTAACACTGATGGAAAACATACAACATACATGAGCTAACGTCAGTATTAAATGGGGTAATATAGGCCTGTTCTCTGATTAACGGCTGTCGGCTGGCTTGTGTTGCTGTGCAGATTTGCAGATAACACTTGTGGTACGACGTGCGCGTTTTCAGCTGTTTGGTTTGATCTGCCGGATCGCTTCCCACGGAGCACGAAACAGGAAGGTTTCTGCTGCTGTTCTGGAGCGAAGTGAGCTGAAGATTTCAGTTTCTGGACAGACGGTGAAAGATGGATTTGAAAACAAAGCCGACAACATGCTTCTCTTGGTCAGTAAAGGCCAACTTATTACATTTTCGGAGAGGAGGATTTAGGAAACAAGTAGCAGAATCTCTTTGTGACAAGCAGTGGGATTTATGAGCAACGTTAGCCACATTGTGAGAGAACAGCAATGGTGCACAAGACTGTGTGAGCCGCCTCTGGTCTGAGGTGGACAGAAGCTCTGGTTCATTAACTGAAACTGGTCCTTTAGCACCAGATCTCTGGCATGTTTCTGCATCACAGCTAATTGGGGCATGATAAAATCCTTCCTGCTAACAGGCTGCTGGCTGACCCTGACCTTTGACCTCATTGTGAAATGGGAATAAATATAGTATTCCGCTATAAATCACCAAGAACTGAATAAAAGACAACGGCAAGAAATGAATCTTTTCCAAAGTCGATGTCTTTTCCTCTAAAGTGAGAATGAATCCAGGAGCAGGTGAATATAGACATCACCCCCCCACAGTGTTTTATCATGATAGATGAGGTGAGTGAGACGGAGAGACAGGCTTTGCATGGTGCCCCGTGAGCCTGGAAGCAGCAGGAGGAGAGCGGTGATATGCCTGTCAGTACGAAGAGACGCCAGGCCAACAACATCGACTCCGTGTCAGGGCTGCTTACCGGCAGACGGCAAGCACGCGCGTTTACTCACTTATCATGACTGCAAAAATACAGATGGTGCAGGGAAGAGGAGATGAGGCAAGGATTGACGGGAAGTGACAGAAAGTAAAGAAACGTTTTGGGAAATGGGAAACTTTGAGTCAGCCATGTCTGTGTGGAAGAAGTGTGAGCTGAATGAGGCTGAAATAACTTTTGTTTACTTAATTTATAGAAGCCTCTCAGCACAGTGGACTACATTTTTATGGCATTTTGATGAAGTCAAAGTGAATTTTTATGAGCCCGCTCCAGCCTCCACAGCACTGCTAGTCAGCACAACGAAGGCAGAGCAGCCTCAGGTCGAGCCTCCTGCTGGGATTTGTCACTCTGCAGCAGCAGTGTGTTTCACCTTGAACTAGTAGCTGCTGTTGGACTGTGTTGCCTCAGAGTGTGACGGTCGGGTCCAAAGCATTGGCCTTGACTGTTTTGTTGTTCATCCATACAAGTGAGCTGTCGGCTGAGTACGTCTAAGTGTGACCTTAAACTGTGGTGTTATAATGTTAACTGTGGCAGGAGTTTCCACAAACTTTAGCAGGAAGTGAAGTCGTTACAGCCAGCAAAGTGTTAAAAAATACACAAAATGATCGCCCTCTGTGCTGTTGGTGTGTGTGTGTGACTTGATCGCTCACCAGGACAGACTGGACGTCCACACACACAAATCCTCTTGTGAAATCTTTGTTAGAAAGCAGCGTTTTCGCTGGAACTGCACACATGCAGAGTCAACCATAACTCTCACAGAGGTACACTTAGGAAAACACACAAAATAATGTCAAGTTTTGTAGTTTTATCGCGTTACATTTCTTTTCTAAATATACGTGCAAGACGCACTAAAACAGACAGACACAATGAAAGTGACGTTTGTAATAAGTGCATGTTCTCTGCTTTGTAATTTAACTGTTTGTTTTGCCTTAATCAATGAGCTTGTCGTATTGATCTCAGTGTTGTGACTCCAGTGTCTGATACACTCACTCACAGCTGCATTCACTGGACTGAGGCATAAGTTTATTGTTGTGTCGAAGGATTAGAGAGAACTTAACCTTTTCTGGACAGCGTCTATTATATATCTGCATATCAACATCTAAACATATTGATAACTAGCATGAAATATATGCTGTTCTCACCGCAGACTGTGTGTCTCTAATAGTATACCAGGCTGTGCAAATCTATACACGGGGAACAAGGCTGGAGGCGCAGCTGGAATTACACTGACTGCCACTGTCAACTTTGATAAATTACAGTATTCCTGATACAGGATTGGGGGGAGGGGGGGTAAAAAACAGGATGGGGGAGTGTAAAGAAAGAAGTGTAGGAGAGAGGTGGAGATAGAGACAGAGACATGAAGAAAGATGCAGGCTGAATCTGTGCAGTTAGCGAGTGCAGCTGAGCAGCAGATGAATGTTGGCGCTCCTCACACGTCCAGACGTCTCCGTGTGTCTGCAAACAAATGGCTGCTGCTCACAGCAAAGTAAAGGTTACTTCAGGTGAACCACAGCAAAGCAGCAGCTCAGCTGAGCTGTCAGACTCGCTTTCAGGCAGAAACAATACCATTACTGGAAAAAAGAAGAATCGTCGGCCGTGTGGATTGCGGCTTCGTGCACGCTGCCGCGTTCGTGTAAACATAATCCCACAACACACCCACTGCGTTTAATAACCAAGGCTTTGTGTGAGAGGTAGCACGCATTGTGGACAAGTCAGAAGTTGCCTACAATTTGATTAGAATAGATTAATTTTCATATTTCTTTGCAATTTGCTTACATTTGCAAGCTTTCTTATTCTACAAATAGTCTCCGAATAAATAGGGGGAAAGAAGGAAAGATGGTCAAATTGTAACCTCAAATCTAAGGCAGAAACAGGTTAACACACAATAAATCTGTGTGTGGATGTGGCACACACACACACACACACACACACACACACACACACACACCCTGACCCTAACCTTACTCTGAACCTGACTTTAACTCAAGTCTTCACCCTCAAATTTGATTATTTTACAGTATGGGGACTTAGTCCTCATAAGGAAGGTGAGTCCTCACAGTGTGAGTGTGTAAACATGCTTGTGTCCCCACAACCTGGGTAATGCACATAAACACACACACACAACCACACAGACACACACAAGCATTCACAGCACTCTGAAACATGACCACAAAACCTTACACGAGTGTTAACTGTGACACTTAAAAACTTATAATGTTATAATGTAACACACCTGGAAATGATGTATAATAAGGACTTACACCTGTCCTCACCACCAACAGCGGTGAAACGTCCACTGGAGTTTATGTAATATAGATTTAAGCTCTTACATAACTGTAATATACATAAACTAAAACCCACTGTTGTGATTTATTACAGAGGCATATTATACTTCAGATACGAGACCAGCCACGAGCACGAGCTGACCACCTTCAGCAGCCTGTGTGTTATGATGTTCCAATGCAATCAAACTGTAACGACCCACTGGGAGCCGTCTGGAGTCATCCAGCAGGGTAACAACAACACGGCCAAATGAGAGCGAACATTATCGAAAAATTTCCAAAGTCCATTCAGCCTCTCTGCATTGAAACGTGCTCGTAAGCCGAGGAACTGATTCACGACATTTGCTATTACACGAAAGGCTGCTTTGTTATGAAATATGTATGCCCCGGACTGCATTCCCATTAGTCTTTCTGGATGAGTCATCAATCATCTACGAGCACAGGCGGGGCGGGAATGCAAATCGTGCTCCCGATTCACCGTTTACAAAGCTTTGGGAGTATCAGCTCCACTTGATGCTGTTTTTTTTTTTTTTTTTTTTTTTTTTTCCATTTATTTTGCACTGACTTTTAGCTGATGCAGGGTCAGTTTTTAGTGGCTGAAGGTTAAAATGAAGGCGGGAGCTGATTCTGGGTCAGTGCTTAAAGAGTAATTAGGATGAGAAGTGACGCCCACAGAGAGCCATTCATCTTCCAGAAAGATGCTTTATGACTCCCTTTCTTCCTCTTCCTCCCCCATTTTATTGAGTTTGGTGGCTGTGCGTGTGTGTCTGTTCTACTGTGTCTGACTCTAGTCTTATTCTACTCTATGGTGTTCTATTCTGCTGCATCTTAATCTTTTCTCCTGTGAGTCTGTAGTCTGTTGTATCTGAGAGGAGAATGAAAAACTGCAGATATACATATAGTGCATGTCTTTGTGTCAGGCTGAATATCATTTTCCTGTGTCTGCTAGATTATAGTTTTCATTGTCAGCGCGTCCAACGCACGCACGCACGCACGCACGCACGCACGCACGCACGCACGCACGCACACACACACACACGCACACACACGCACTCTGTTTCTGAGCAGATGCTGGCTGACAGCTTTGAATTCATGCTGGTGAAAAGGTGAGTCAATACCCTGCACTCTTGTCAACAGTACTGAATCTCCTCCACTCTGTGTGTGTGTGTGTGTGTGTGTGTGTGTGTGTGTGTGTGTGTGTGTGTGTGTGTGTGTGTGTGTGTGTGTGAACTGACACTCTGGGGACCTGCTTACCTTACGGGGTCAAAACACAAGTCCCCATAAGGTAATCATTAAATTTTAGGATGAAGACTTGGCTTGAAGTTATGATCAGGGTTTGGCACGTAGAGGTTGTGTGGAGGGTAACTCTGCAGGAAATGAATGCAAGTCAATGTAATGTACTCTAAAGTGATGGAAACGTGTGCGCGTGTGCGTGCATGCGTGTGTGTATTCCAGCATATTGCAGCGTTTTTTGTCATCCTCTGGTTTCCAGCGTGACAATAGCAGCTGTTGAACTGCAGCCCTGTTTACTTACCAGGCTGTTTGTACAGATACCTGTTCCCATATTCCTCTGAGCTGCTGGAACGTGCCTGAAAGAGCGCTCAGAGGGTGAGACGGCTGTCGGACGCTGCCCTTCAGCAGGGGTTCACTGCCTTCAAGGACCTTTATTTTTTTTTTTACACCAGTTTGCCATGAAAGGCAGGATTTATTTGAATATTTATCAAAGTTTAGTGAGTCCTATTCTCCAAAATGGGCCATTTCTCTGCCTCTTCCTCCAAAACAACCCATAATCTTAACCCATCATTACAAGGATGTGCTCACGATTAAAAGCAACCGACCCTGACTGCTGGTTGTAGACGAAGTAGGAACAGCAGAGTCAGGTTTTGAAGGCCAACAAGTGAATTCACAGGAAAGTGTAACATTAGTTGGTTACCAAGCATGTTGTGGTCAATCTTTGAGTGAAGATGGTCTCAAATTGGCTTTCCTGCCTGTCAGCCTGATGACGTCTGCTCCTTTGTGCCCATTGGCTGCTTTCAGTTCTTTGCATCAGCATCCCTGTGTGGAACAAAGCCAGAGGCCAAAACATCCCCCCTGATTTCAGTGATGTGCTCATTGGTTTGGGCGTTTGCACCACCTGCTTCCTCCATGGCCTTCCTTCAAGGGATCGGTCTCGGGCCGAAACGTCCGCTCTCTCCATATTTCATAATGTGGCACTGCAGGCGGATCGCGGTGGACTTTGCCTGAGCCCATTGATGCTCCTCATGGGTTAACTATCGAATGACCCTATGGCCTTTGTTCTAGTGCCACCTACATTTTTGGCCCTACATCTTTTTTTAGCGGGATGCAGCTGAAAGCCTCTAAGGCTGCAGAAGAAAGCTGTTTTTCTTTCTCTGCAGGTAGATTAAAGTAATTGCACCTTTTTCAGTGCAATTTCATTTGTTTCGTATTTAAAACCCTCGAAGATGTTAGAAGTTAATTAGAGCTCTCTCACCACAGAGAAGATAGAGTCTCGAAATGGAGAAAATGTTCATCACATGTCAGTCATGTGTCCATTACAGCCACAGCTAATGGGCTACATGCACTCTGTTTGCAACAAGGAATGGATTGGATCAACACGCTCCCTCCAATCTTAAAATGACTTCTTTTACAGCAGTGAAAAATCCTGCAAAATGTTGAGAGACAGTCTGAACAAATCATGCAAATTTCTAAATCACAGTTTAGAACTAAGATGTTAAATTATTAACAGATTATTTTGCACAGGCTACCAGAGGCAGAGCCGATCTCTCATAAGCATCTTCTGTAGAGTTCAGAGAGCTCAGTTTCTGTCTATAAAACATAGCTGGAGTGTATTTACTTCAGCTTCAATGCTGCAACAGGCCTTCAGCTGTTAACATGAAGATTCAAAGTGCAAAGCCTGTGAAAATTATTTTTTCACACTAGCCTTTGAAGAGCCAGAGTATAAAGTAGGATTTTTTGTTGTTGGATCCTATCTTCTCACTGGCCTGGCAGTGTGTGTGCCTCTTTATTTTGCTGTTTTCATGTTTCGAATGCCCTGATAAAATGTCCAGAACTTCAAGGTGAGAAAAAACGAATCTTTATGTATTGTGTATTTTATCATGTCAGCTTCAAGTCTATAGGGTGGCTTTGAAACTAAGGCCCAAAACTCTTCTCTTGCATACATAACTTTAAATTTTCATAGATTAAAAGATTTATTACATGCCCAAACAGTATAATTGCATAGAGAGCATTTTGTTAAAGTGTTCTGTGCAGCAATAGAAACAATCCAGTGTGATTTAATGTCACTATTTAGATTTAATTTAATGACTGTATTGTTTATTGTTAACATGAAGTGTAGCCTGCACAAGGTGATGACTTATTTTATGCCTTTGTGCTTCTGAGCCCCTTTACCAACCATAAAATTCCAGTCATGCCGAGTCACTGCGATCCAGCGCATATTTATTAGGCAATTTCACATGGCAAAGATATTCATTGGTGAGCAAGACCGTGAATCACAGCTCGCTGAATCCTTCCACGGCTCCGTGCCGAACTCTGATGGCATCAGTATCCGAGCAGATACTGCGCATCCAGATTGTTAATTCGATCACGTCTTCAGTCACTTTTGGCTTCTCAGATTTAGAGTTTAAACCTTGCAGCTGGATTTATCGCCTCCTGAAAAAGAGAGGAGATTTTTCCATTTACCTTGGTCAGAAATTAGCTTACCTTGGTGTGCGGATGATTTTCCGACAAATGATGCGGAGCAACGTGAAAAGCATCCCCCTGCAGAGTAACAGTGAATGTTTACAGTAGGTCTTCAAGCAGCTAGACTCACATTGTGACCACTTTGTGTGTGTGTGTGTGTGTGTGTGTGGGTGTGTGTGTGTGTGTGTGTGTGTGTGTGTGTGTGTGTGTGTGTGTGTGTTAATGTTGCTGTAAAAGTGTTTTCTGGGTTTATAAACGAATACTGTGTGCATGTATAGACAAACACAACACTCAGTTGTGTATTTTGCCTGAAGTGAATGAGAAATGCTTCTGTGTGTGTGTTCATGTATGCATGCATGTAGGTGTGTGTGTGCGTGTGTGCTGCGCGCGCACGTGCTGCTTGTCACTTAGTGAATGACTAAGCACATCTAATCACAGTGCAGCCGCCTGCAGATATCTGAGGAGAGCTCATCACAACAGAGCAGGTAGAGAGCAGCAGGCTAATCAAATCAAGGTGATGGGGAGAGGCTAATTGGAGGAGTTTAAATTGCAGATTTTAAGATGACAGGATGATCGCTCTTATCACACTTGGCTGTTTTTCAGTCAATCTTGCTCTAGTTTATGTATTCCTGAAATATGAAGGCATGTTTTTTTCCCCTTAAGGACTGTTTTAGCCCCTGATGTGTTTTCAGTGAGCCAAGATAGTTGATCGGTGTATATGAATGTATAGATAGATAGACAGATCTGTCTTTTTAGCTGCTGAAAGCTCCAATAAGTTGATCAGTTGTTAACTTTGTTCCTCGGCTGTTTGGTGCTTGACAGATATCAGATTACGCAGGTTTTATTGGTGCCTGAAAACAGGTCGATTAGAGAGGTGATAGTGAACCAAAACAGTGAAGCTGTTAGCTGAAAGCTGCTAAAATGCTTTGTAGAGCTGAAGGGAATGGTAGAGTCTCTGTGGGCTCGTCTTGTCAAACTTAAGTGAAGATACTGTAGTTAATACAAAGTATTCTGTTGTCAGTATTCAGTAAACCAAAGCTTCTTAATGCTGTACACACCTCAGATATCTGCTTGTCCTCTGGTGTATTCACATGCTGGTGAGAGACTCCGACACCTGTTGTCTTGAAGCACTGAGCAAGCATTGAAACTGAAAACATGCTTTTCTCTTGTGCTCCTAAAAACCGCTTTAAAACTCACCTCTTGCGAAGAGTTTGAATCTCTTCAGCAGAGGAAAGCGATCACACTCTTGTCTAATTAAGCTCCAGAGGCTGAGTTCCTAGGTGTTAAGTTAAAAGTAATGGCTCAGGTACAGACGGGCGTCTGGCCGGGAGTTACTGCAGAATCTGGTGCTGGCAGTGAAAAAGTGGCAGCAGTCCTTCCCTGGGAGGGAGTCTTCCCCGGGCCTGCAGAAATAATGACATCCTGAGACCCCACTGAGTTCCTGTATCACTCACTTCTAATCCAACCTAATCCTCCTCAGTGTACACTTACAGCTGCACCCATTCAATGTGCTATTTCTGATTTTGAATGAGTAACTGGCACAATGAGTAAATCTTTGAATCTTTGGCATGTTTTGACAGATCTGAGACACAAACTGAGCGTCTTTGTGTTTCACCCACAGTCAAGTCAGGTTTGAACCAATGGGAGCTGATCCTTCATTACTCGGCAGTAATTAAACAGATTGATTAGAGAGCGAGACCCAGGCCAAAGGTTGGACTGTCTTTAATTTCTACTCAGTGGTTTGAGTGATTAAAAACAAGCTGCTGCGAGCTGCTGTGTGTCGGTTCGTATCCAAATATCAAAGCGCCGGAGCCCAAAGAAAAACATGAACAACTTTACAACCAGATGCACTCGAATGAGTCTGGTGTGAACCGGTTTCAGAGTTCCTTGTAAGCCCATTCGCTTGTTTACTCCTATCTGACAGCGTAGCGGGTCTATTGAGGCGTCGGCGTATTTGTCATGCTCCGGTGGTATCGGACAGCGGGTGTCAGAGGGAACCCGCTTGGCCTTGCTTCTCTGTCAACACTTCAGATTTCCACCGATTCGTATGAATGTAAAGTGACTGCAACCAATCTGTAGGTGCGTTTGGGAATTGGCAAGCATGTGTGGACATACTGTGTGTGTGTGTGTGTGTGTGTGTGTGTGTGTGTGTGTGTGTGTGTGTGTGTGTGTGTGTGTGTGTGTGTTTTGCGATGCACCAGTAAATTCCCATGGCTGTTTCTAGATTGACAGAGAGATACTGTGCACAACAAATTGATTAATATTCATATTTCTTGGCACAGTACATTTACTTAAGTGGTCTCCAAACTTTCTGGCTTTAACCCTGTATATACTGTATATAAACAGGGGCCAGTTTGGGCCCTTTGTCAGGTTTCAGCTCCACCAAGACTGTTTCCCCACCGATGAACGTCTCAACACAAACAGTATCATCCATTATTGGCTCTTTTGCCAATTATGAAGTCCAGCAATGATTTTTTCTGCTCTCCCAGCCCATTAATCATGTCACAACCTTAATCCTCCCCTAGGACCTCGACCCCAGGTTAACAGCCTCTACCTCTGAACTATATATAAAGAAGTTAAAATTAGCTTTAGCTCATCAAACCACAACAATAAGCCACCGCACATTGATGTATTAGTGTAATACACAATAATACTGTCTACTGTACAGCCACATGGGCCATTGAGTACTTTTAATTTTGAAGCTTTAAGCAGAATGCTTTTACTTTTAATGGAGTATTTTGCACTGATGTGCACTGCTTAAGTAAATGATCTGCTTCCTCCTCCACTGCTGAAAACAGAGTTTATTTGCAGACCTGTGATGTTTTCACCGCGTGACAGTAAAGATTTGCATTGAAGCAGCCTGACGGCACTTTTAAAGCGATATCAAAGATTATTTTGTGTCCTATTTCACAGAAAAATGTCATCAAATAATTTTTATTCTGTGCTATATTTACACAGGTTTATTATTATCTCAAAGGAACGTTGGTTTGCAGCCAGGGATTAAACGCGTACAACACAGGAGTACATGATTGGCAACTAACAGCGCTCTGTAGTCGAAGCATAAAAACACAATCATTAAAAATACTACAGTATGTAACAAGCCAATTATAGATCGGCAGTGTTCAGCATCTATTGAACTCAAAGGTTAGCTGGAGTACTTCTCTTGCATGTGTGTGTAGGGGAGAGGGAGTGTGTTCTTAGCGTGTGTGTGTGTGTGAGATATTTATGATGCAGATGGTGACTCATAGCAAATAATGAGCTTGGGCAACAGCACTCACTAAGCGAGCAGTTTGTTGTTTATCTGGGTTTGGTAGCACCATAATTCTTTGTTGTTCACACAGTGGTCTTGTCCCGAGAGCAAATTGTTTAATCCCTAATTAATCTCACAGATATTCATGGTGTAATAGGGATTAACATTTTGTTTTGTTAGGGAAACAATGACGCAGGCGTTTTCTGGGCTGTAATCAGGCGTAGCTCAACCTTCTCTCGCTTGTCAAATTTTGGCAGAAATTACAAAGGACTGCACATCAAAGGACTGCAACTACACAAAGAACGTTTGAGCTCGAACGTGTGCGCACGCGCACACACACACACACACACACGCACGCACACACACACACCCTCCCCACATTCAGACACAATTATGAAAAGAACGGGGGAGTGAGAAAGAGACACAGGCAGAGTTCTACAAAGTGGAAGTGAATATATTCAGAAAGGTGTTAATATTTGGACAGAAGGTCGAGCTCAGCGGTGAATAAATACACCTGCAGCCATTATTGTGCTAATGCACTGTAGGGCTGCTGCAGCCCAGTGTGGGAACACCTGTTTTGTTCATTCGCAGCAGCCAATCAAGCAGACGGCACCAAAATAATGAGGCAGTACAGTCCATTCAAAGCATGTCTCTCTTATCGTCCTGCAGCTGGGACGGGATGGTCCTGACTACAGAGGCACCAAAATATTCACTGTCTTTCAAATAGATGATAAAGGTGTTACAGTACATGCAGGATCTGAACATCAGTGAAACATCTCGATTTATTTTGAGGCATTATTACCAACATCTTTTATTTGAAATTTTATTGAAATCTGGTTGAAGGGCTGAAATCTCTGCACAGACCTGACCTCAAGCTCTCCAGCCAGAGGCCAATTTTTCAATACCAAAACGTGCCAAATGTTGAAAATCTCGGTCTCGTCTGCTGCATCACTCTCCAGCTCGTCCATAATGATGAAGAGAAAGACCAGTGAATGAGTGTGTTCAACCAGTAAGATACACAAGAAGCTCCAGGACCAGACTTAAAACCCCCACGAACAACCATCCAGTAAACAGCTGCACAGTCAGCTAATGCTGTCCATAGACTGTGCCCACTGTGTTATCTTAATATGTGACTGTAAAGACTTGAATCTGTGTGTGCTGCTGGCATCCAGATGTGTGTTTGGGGTGGGGGGGGTGGGGTTTCAGCAGTCTGCAAGTCTGTTACCAGAATCATAGAGGATGAGTCAGAGCTCCTGGACCAGTGATGATATCCTGTGCAAGTCAGGAAGTGTGATAGTTTATAGGAAATGTTATATTTCTGGAAATATGGTATCAAAGATGTGTGTGTGTGTGTGTGTGTGTGTGTGTGTGTGTGTGTGTGTGAGAGAGAGAGAGAGAGAGAGAGAGAGAGAGAGAGGCAAAAAGCTACTGATTGTGTTGATTAGTCTCAGTTATTTCCAGTAACATCAAAACATAATTGGACAATGTCACATTAGGATGTTAAAATGGCACAAACTAAAATTATTGTTCGTGTTGCACACTCACGAGAAAGGCCAGTGCTCGTTGACAACACGCTGTTTTGAACTTTAAAGTCAAAGAACATCCCTCCGTTTCTCTGAGGGCAAGTTTAAAGCGCCTATTTGCTCCTCTTTGACACGTTAATGCGGGATAGAAGCAGGTTACTGGACCACAAGCTACCAGAATGCCACCGACTACATCAGAGAGAAAACATGCATCCAGGCCAGTGTTGTGTGTTGTGTGAGGTGGATGAGATATAACGGGCCTTCACTCGACCATCTGAGGGAGCTCGGGGACGGCAGGTACCAGAGGTACCAGGGGTTGCAGCACCAAGTGGCAGGTTATGACTAATGAATGTGAACTTTTGTCAGGCACGCTCCCCATGTAGCCCCGGGTCCATTAGAGAACTTGGATGGACACATTGAACACACACACACACACACACACACACACACACACACACACACACACACACACACGAAAGGGAAAAGACAACCCACACTTAGCTGATGGATGATACGGAAGTAGGACCACACATCGTTTTTCCATTAGCGTCTCCTCTCATTCTGCTCTGTCTCTTACTCTGCCTGCCCCAATCAATCCTCGGCTGCACGCTCTGCCTCTCCTCAGCTGCTGAGTTGTTTGCTTTCCATCTCCTGCGCTCTAGTGTCCAGTTTGATTTCCACCCTTCTGGTATTCTGCGATGTGTTCATTGACAGACAGAAACACAAATTTCCCCGTGCGGCCGCAGACTCCTGTGCTTCTTTGTCCGTCTCGGTCAGTTGACCGTAGCTGGTTGTTGTTATTGACGTGGCGCTGGGATACCTCAAACCTTAATCAAGGCTAAAGATGACATGAATAACGGTCACTTGAGAATCATATCGATCGATCGTAGCAGGTCAGATTCCTGCGCTGCTACTCTTCACTTAGTGTTGTCATCCATTTGCAGTAGCCACATGCAGCATTTTTATTACACTCATAAATCATTGATATTACAACATTCATTTTTCAATACAATCATCATAAAACAGTGAAGACACAGACAAAAACTTAAAAAGACCACTGCCCCGCATGGAGTGTTTGCATTCGACACTGGGAACCGTCAGGGTGAATTCTGCAGGATGTCTTCACAGCACACGATGCGTTCGACTCCCGAAGGAGCCGCTGCTGTGAGGAGGGTAAACAGAGCAAGGAGCCACTTTCAGTTTGTGACAGGAAGCAAAAGGCTGCGAGAAACGTTCATAATGAGAAAACCGTTAATGTGAGATTTCAGGCATCAATCGTCTTATTCGTTAGACCTCAGTTCTGTTTAAGAACTGCTAATTTGCTTTGCCAAATAGTCTATCTTCTTACAGAAATCTGCTTAATTTTGTCTTTTACTCCACATTAACAGAATATAGCCATAAAAATAACATGTGTGTTCATTTAGAGTGTTTTTCCAGTCCAGGAAGTGACATCCTTTCTAGGTTATTATTTAGCGCACTGCACATATTCTTTTATCATCTCCACCAGGTGTTAGCTTCGACCGTTTGGTTCAGTGTGTGTGCGTGTGTGTGTTTGCATTTCACAGCTAATCTCACATGGAGCTGGAGTGGATGCTGTTGGGAAAACAATTGAAATACGTCGACAGTGAGCATTTTGCAGATATGCTCAGTTTGAATATTTTCCGATGGCAGCGAACAGTTTCAAGCTGAGCGATATTATGTTTCCTACAAAGATTTCTATATATGCACATCATTTTTTTTTAGAAGACAGGGTTCCTCTCGCTCCGCTCTTCCCCCCTTATTTCCACTTAATGTTTCCCTTTCCCTCGCCAGCCTGTTTCACTTTTACTTCCTCTCTCTCCACCCCATCTCTTATTGTAAATTTTGTCTCGGTGTTGGCAGAGAAATACTTCAGTAAAGTGAGAAGTAGGACAGACAGTGTCTCAGCTCCACTGGGAACAGAGCCAAGGGAAACTCAGCAGCTCAGTGCATGTGGACTTATTGGGGTTAAAACAACTCTAAAGCCCCATCTCGAGTTTGACCCATCTAGAAAAAGACGTCTGATACCCATGGGTGCAAGGACAGTTCATGAATGAGTTATAGGCTGATTAGCCGGTGAGTGAAGGATGTGAGAGGATGTATCTGTGAATGAACTTGTCTCCTTGAGCTGTAGTTCTGTCAGGAGCTCTCTCATCAAATGGTAATGGCATTATTCTGCTCTTACAGATGCTCCCTGCTGCGGCAAAACAGAGTATCCTCTTAAAATAACAAGCAAGGAGCACTGAAGTATAATCCTTCCAGTGGGGATCAGTTTAGAAATAAAGGCCCCCCAGGGTGCGTAAAAAGAGAGCCGAATCAAAGCAGGTGGAGGCTGAGGTTGAGGAGGTTTCCTGCCAACACCAGCAGCAAATCACTTGTCAACATGGAGAGTGAATGTGAGCGGGAAGGCCTGCAAAGTGGCTGAAACACTGTGTGGTCCGCTGGCCGTCAGCTGACACGCTTGTGACTTGAGGTGCAGTCGCCTGACGCTTCAGACGTGGAAACAGTCCTCCTCTCTTCGCTTTATGTCAGAGTTTCAGGGCAGTAAAGTTTGACTGGCCCAACCTGACCTGAATACACTCGAGCAGCTGAGGGCACCGCGTCCTCTCTGCTGAAAATCAATTATGAAAGAGGAGGTTTATATGATATAAGCCAAAAGAGAAGCTGGTTTGTGGTAAACCGGTCATTAAGTATTAAGAGCGTCTCCGTGTTAGGAGCCCTCCTTTGTGTAGCAGTACATCAAAGCCTTCTCCTCCAGTATTGTTGCATGGAACAAAGTAATTCTGGTCGCACAAATGGTAATATGACTGCACCCTCTGAGTGGCATCTCATTATTTGGTTTATCAACCGCTGAAAATTAAAGATCAGGCCAGACGTGAGGGAAGCACAGAAGGATCTGCAGTGACAGCCACCATGTTGTAATGTCCAGAATATCGCAGGAAACTATTCAAAAAGCTTGTTTGTGATGCCGTTCCAGGTAAAATCACATTCACCTGTTGCCTTACCTGCCGCCCTTAATGCAGGGATACAGTCCCTACTTTGCACACACTGATACGGTCTCTTAGCTTGGCAACCGCCTACTGTTGGCTGGCAAATCCAGTGTGACCAGCTTTCATTGATTTCAAGGAAGTGGTCCCTCCGTGAGGCAGGTTCAACTTCAGATTTTACCGACTGTTGTGTCAAGTCATCCGGAGCCAACCTGAAATAAGCTGAAATGAGAAGAATAATCAAGTGGGGAAACTGCATGATTAACTGGCTGCCATCAGAGTTTTAACTAAAACCCAGTAGTGACCTGACGGGCTGGCTGTTATTCTCTCCAAAGCTCTGTGTGTTTGAGCTCATGTGCAGCGGTGCAGGCTAAGCTTTTATACATGCTGTACTGTCTCTATTTGTTTCCCTCCTGAACACACACACACACACACACACACACACACACACACACACACACACACACACACACACACACACACACACTACCAGCTGCTACACTCTCTGCACACGCTCTGTTGGTAGATAAACACATTGGCAGAGACTGACGCCAGCCCTCTTCCGCTCAGCGACAGAAGGTTATAATATGTTTAATGGCTTTCATTTCACTTTGTTTCCCTAAGCTGAATTGTGATGCTGACCTTCTAGCAGGAGCTCAAGTGAAATTGTGCGCCGCACCTGAAGTTTTATGATTGGCACAGATGAACAGCAGCTTTCAGGCCTGCATATAAAAGAGGAGACGACACAAAAGAAGATGGAGAAAACATCTCCTCATGCGTGCGATTCTTAATTAAATCTGAAGTGTTCAGTGCTCCTCCTCCAGTCTGCACCTGACAATGCTCCCATTAAAAAAACACATTAAAATCTAATTTATTTCTTGTCTGAGACACTTTATTAGTTAAGCTGTCTGATGGCTCTACATGCGTGATTATCTTGACAGTCCATTCGTGAATATTCCCGTCTGAGCTGTCACATGAGGATGCCAGCTTCTCCAGTCAAGTGTAATTCTGTTATTCTATTAGTGAAGTGATGTGACAGAGATTCTTTCAGGATAGGATACTTGGAAACATGAAAATATTCTTTAGTTGGTAAAAGCCAGGTTCGACACATCGATATGATGTTATACAGCAGTACGTAAACATTTGGCCAAATTTAGCAAACAAAAGCAAACTCTGCAACACCACAAATACCCGGATGTTGACAAAATTCTCCGGTATGCATCGGACCAGTCCACCTCGTCTACTGTGTCCCACAATGCAAAGCTCTGGTGTGGTCACAACAACCAGCCGGGCCAACAACTGGACATTTTTCACAATTTTGTATGCTGTTTCATCACTAAATTCACTTCTGAAGTGAGAAAACAGCCGTGTAGATTTTGAATACTGGCTGTTTTATGAAACTCAATGTTGAATTACAATAATTTCTGACATATTTCATCGAAATTATGCTGCTATTGCCAAAGGGAAAATGACCAAACCAGCATGGGCATTAAAAAAAATACCAAGAATCAACAAGTTTTGTGAAAAGACACCCAGTTTGATTGATGCAAGGATAATGTTGCACTTCCAAAACAACATAAAGGAGGATTAGCTCCAACTCACGTTATATTTGCAGTGAAGTAATGCCACAAAACACCGTCAGTCTGGTTCCTTCTAATCGTCGGACGTTACCCATCTCTCAGGTAAAGCTTAATGTTTCGGAAAATCGTGAAAAGCCACATTTATCATTTGTTTTTCTTAGAGCAGAAGGGGATTGTACACAGCAGTGGTGGTTTTGCCATTAGCCGTGCTACTGTTTACTTCTGCTTCCTAAAACTGGAAACCAGCAAACTGCAAAATAAAGAAGAAAATAAAGAGCGGAAACATTTTTCCCCACGAGAAAGTGCCTTTGTTTACTCTTCTTTCAGTGGAAAAATACTCTAAAGTTCTGATATAACTCTGTACAGCAGCATCTATACCAACCCATATGTCATCACATCCAGTCCTTTCACTACTTATTCAAAAGAACCATGTATGTGTAGCTAACTATCAATCCTCAGTATGTGGAGAATCACTGAATGTACTCTGTGTTGTGGTAAAATGCGTCTTTTTGATGGGAGGAACTAAGGTGACGGGAAACAAGTTCCACAAAGAAAGGAGGCCCGGGTGGATGGATGGGTCAGCCACAAACCGGGTGTAAGTTATTGTCACCATGATGACGAAGCTCCCCCAACCTTATCAAAGCAGTTATTTGAACCCAAACCAGGTCGTTTTTGTGCCTAAATCCACCCGAACCATAAGCGTAGCACTGTCATATCATTAGAGAGATCTGTTTCTCAGCAGTGGTTGGAGAAGGCGCAGACTAACGGGCACAGAGAAGGTGTTTGGCTGTTTAATTTGAAGGTCTCTTGATACATCTAGACCTGATTTGGATGAGCAAGCCATCTGTGTGTTTTGGCTTTGGTGCGTTTGTTATGTATGGGATTAAAACTGATCCACATAATAAAGTTTCTCTCTCTCTCGCCTTGGCTTTGCTTTGTGGATCCAAACACTGTAGTGAGGATGAGGAAAGACTGAGGGGATGAATGCATAAAGACATTTCACACTGTGTTATTCCGATTCTGTCGGCGATTTAAATCAATTTACACGCACCTTTACTTGTGCTCCTGCCTCCTGATATGAAAGAAAACACTTAATTTTCATAATCTTCAAAGACATCAAACATATTAGGAGCTTAGTCACAATAACCTGGAACACAGCATTTCAGCGAATGTTTAAAAATATATGTAGTCTCATTAAAGTTGAATCTGACGCCGGAGATGTCATTCCGCTCTCAGCTCATTTCAGTGGCAGTTTTAATGAAATCCTCAAAGCTGATGACAATGCCAGGGCATGGTTTAAATACAGGGAGCCTCCTGTAGTCATCTGTGTCCGTCGTATGAGCGCCGTGTGGTGCTTGAGGAATGGGAAAAGATAACTTTGTGCTAATATTCGGCTGGTGTGTGATTTTAAAAAAGTGGCCATGGTCTTATTCAAAGTCTCAGAATGAGCAACAAATTTTTCTTGTCAAAGGTTGATTCATAAATAGCTCAGAGCTCAAAGCATTTCAAAGTTTCTTACGAGTAATGCCGTGCATTTATCCAAGTGGGTCAACTCGGTCCTTTTCAACAAAACCGAACTCACAGCGAGCAAACGGCCTCTAAAAGAAAAGGCTCCGCAGAGAGGGAGAGAAAAGAGACGTTTGACAATTTTCCCGTTTTACTCGAGATAACGAAAAAGTCAAGGCTTTGAAAGAGCTCGTGAGCGAGGCTGAGGACCCCTGAAATCCTCTGTACACACTCTAAACTGTCTGAGTAAGAGCGGCTCGAACACGACCATCTCAGGGCTGAGATAACCGAGCTCACTTTGAACTGGGACTCTTTGCTCGATGCTGTCATTTAGATAAGCCTCGCTGTGCCTAAATGGCAGCCCCGTTAATTATCTTTGCCATAGTACTCCAAGTTGTCCCTCAGCATTTTGATGCACTGTTAATAATTTGGCCGCGAGATGATTTTGTTAAGTCATGCAAACAGAGCTCCCCTCTCCTCTCCTCCGTCTCTTCCTGTCAGCGGAGCAGCATCTCTTCAAGCTGCCTCCCGTCAGCTTCCTGCTTCGCTCTGAATCGTGACCGCCGGGGTGAGTCAGCAGAGCAGGGACACAGTAGGGTTACACTGCATATGTGTGTTTTATTCATTCCTCACATTTCTCAGCATGTCATCACGATGACTTTGCAGCTGGTGAGAGTTGGAGATGGGAAAAGTTTATTTGTGTCTCTATATCTGTAATGGCTTGCATTAGGTCTTATTACAGAGAAGTTTGTGGTGGTGAGAGAGAGTTTCCGGGAGCATCTACAGGAGCCATTATAGAAATGATTGGTATATTGGCAGTGCGTTTGGTGATGGGAAAGCAGATGATGTGATCAGCTGATGGGCTGTAAGATGGGCTCAGTCAGCTATATGATGACCAGTTGCAATGTTTGTAATGCAATGTCTTCTAAGTGTGGACTCTTTTCAACCTGGATCTCAGACATAAAATCAAATGTCCTCTAGCATCATGTGTGTGCTGCAGCTCGGTACAGTTGCTCTTGTAGAGGTAATACGTAGATTTAACCGTGCATTATGTGTGCAGCACCTCATCAAAAGCTTCTGCATTTTACCACGCTGGGTGCCGCTTGTTTTATGGTGCCAAGTGTGGGAAACCGGCTTAAATGGACTGCAGGTGGCATGCGAGGCGGACGATGTGACATTGAATCAGCTGGTAAACAAACAGCAGCAGGTGGCAGAGATGCTGTGGCAGACTTTCATTTAAACTTCTTTAAATGTTGGCAGAGACTTGAAACTGGCTGCGATGCTGCTGGTGATACCTTCACTTGCTGCACAGAGCTTTTAAGTATTGTGTTGTTTGGTGTGTGTAATAAAATGGAGAGTAAATTTCAGCTGAATATTGTCAGCAGTTTTTTACTTAGTCTTCTGTGTCCTTGATGCTTTTTATTCAGCCTCATCCTGTACTTCTTTGTTTTTGTCAGGTTTTAGTTGATTCAAAGAGTGGACGTTTAAGTCTCAGTCAAAGAAAAGCGCAGCCTTTTATTTTTAGTCTTTTTTAAGACTTTTTTTTCCTTTGAAATGTGGATAAAATTTGAGCCACAGTTGGATGGAAACTTGACTAGTGCTTAGGAGGATAGAGGAGGAAAATCAGCGAGAAAGACAGAAAGAAAGGTGGAGGAAGGTGTGTGCCTGAACCTGGAATCGTCAGTCCAATAGCACTTAAAGTAGAAACTGTGGCATCAGCAGTGTCGCAGTTCCTGCATAAGAGAAATGAAGAGAGGAGCCTTTGAGAGTAGCTCAGCGACAACAATAACAGCTGAACAGGATGATGAGTCAAAGACTGGGATCCAGATAAATCTGCGATGTTTTCCCCGCATGGCGATCCCCCTAATTCCAAAATGAGAAGATGGAAGAGGTGTTTGCTCAGTCCAGATAAGTATAGATTTTATAGATCTCTGCTTCTTGGCCTCCTCTATCAATAGAGCCCATTAAGATGTAGACATCAAGCCGTCCATCAGTGAAGAAGTTTCCTGCTCTATCAGACCATCGGGCTGATCTATTATGGCGTGACACTCCTTCAATTATATGAACACGGTCTCTGTCTTATAGTATCTCTCTTTTTTCCATTTCAATCTGCTTCCTCCATGTTTTTTCTCTTTATAGCTCCATCAATCTCTCTCTTTCTCTGTTTACCCCGACAAATCATACACAGGGAGAGGAGTCTACAGTTTCCTTCATTCACCTCCTGTGTAATCCTTCCTTTATCTCCTTTCCTTGGAAGCCTTCAGGCAAACTGCTGCCGCTTTGTAGTGAATCTGCTAATTTGCTGCTTCAGTCCAAAAACATCCCCCTACTCTAAGTTGCATTGTTACCGCCGCTGGAGACATATTGCTCATGCATTCATTCATTGTGGAAGTTCCTGCTTCAAGACAAAGATTTGCGGAACAATCATCAGAAGCTTTTGTGGGGCTGAAGGTGAAAACTTGCTCTTTCTCCCCAATTTGAACATTAAAGTATTGTTTTTCCACGGCTGAGCCTTTCCTCCTTTTCTTCTTCAGTGGCTTGGTTGATTAAACACTTCACTCGTATTGTTCTCCTTGAACATCCACAGCCAAGCATTTGAAGGGATAACTCAGCGTGCAGCTGGGTAGCAATGGCTGAGTGAGGGCTTAATTGCAAAGGAATAACACCTTTAAGACTTTAACAGAGGCTTACTTGGATTTGAAGGATGCCAAAATCCAGATATCCTCTCTTCAAAGTTTTGAGCGGCTCACTCACTGAGAGGCATTGATCCATGAGATTGGCCTGTGCTGCTTGGTGTTAATATTTCATAAGGGTGAGGTGGTGCAGGGATTCAGATGGTTAGACTGACAGACAGAGCTCACTGAAAGCGATCAATATCCATCAGGGACGAGCAATAATGAGGACTGTTGGGTGGAGAAGGCCTGGAAACAAGCCGAAGAGAGCTGATAGACGTGCAGCAGCGAAGACCGGCTGTCGATCAGCAGGACCTGAGGAGAGGAGACAGTATGAGCTGACCTTAGCCCAAGGCAGGGAGCAGACAGCAGTGCAGAGGCAGAGGTGTAGCATAAGTTTGCATCACCAACGTGATACCAGGAAATTACCAGGAGACAGTTTTTCAATCTTCTCCGTTCATAAACCTGGAAGCTTCGTCTGTCATGCAACAGTGATGAAAAATAATCTTTATATAAAACTGATTTGTATTCAGAATTGCTGCCTGGATTATGTCCACAGCCAACATTTCTCTGAGTGGATGAAACACTACATTTATGTACCGTGCTGGAGTCGCATGGAGGTGGTTGGGGTGGATGGCCGGCATGTGACAGCAGAATCCAGGATTTGTGTCCAGGCTGTTGTTGGGTTTAGGCAACCAAAGCACTTGTCTTTGGGCACTTGTCTGTGGGTTTGGTCCAAGAAACCGTTCCCAAGTCCACATGAATGAGGTGGTTCAGGCTGCGGTACAATTAGAAAGACAACTTTGGAGATGAATGCCTCCCAGATGCATGAACAGACAACATTAAAGCCACCTTGATGACATGTTATTTTTAGCCAGAAGAGAGGAGGATGAAGACATTTTTATGCCTTAGTGCCAGCGATAGTCGTGGCCAGAGGCGTTACTGCCTGTTCATTCATCACTGACCTCACTTCCTCCTTTACTCCCGTGATAATTACGCCGGCCGCCAGAGGGCTTCATCACTTGAATGTAAATATCTATCATTTGGAGGCACTGATGCTGTTGGTCTCCATCTTACGAGACAGTCTCCTTTATCTTCCAGTGCATTATCCTCCATTTCTCCTGCAAACCATTACCAGGGATGCTGAGCTTGTTTCCTGGCAGTGCTGGTGAACAGGCACAAGAGTAAACAACTTTGAAAGCAGTCCGGAGAGGTTAGAGGGAGGGTGCACAATTAGAGTGTGGTTTGGCCCTTAATTTAAGAGCCAGAGTGAGTAAAATGGCCATGCTGTGGGCATCTAGAGAAGAAAAGCCAGATGATTGATACTTTCATGTTCCTTTCTCTCACATAAAAAGGCTCTCTGGTTGAATTTATTGAAGACTCTTCAAGGTTTGTTAATGGTGACTTTCAGAGAGACCTCAGCGGGCATTTGATGTTGGAGATGTTCATCGAGCCGAGAGAAGTTTGTGGATATTGCTTTAGCTGGCTGTTATTAGCTTGCCCTCTAAAGATGTGTGTGTAAGGCTGACTCAGCCGAACACTTCTGGGTTTGTTGGGAGTATTAAAAGTGTTCATTCAGCTGGTTTCGCTTGTTTGTGTTCAGGCTCACATCACTAGTTGCCAAATCACAAAACAAATCTTACTGTTGAATAATGAATTATTTATGGATATGAGGGCCTTGGAGCCGGTCCTCCTCTATGAAACATAAAGTTGATTAACAGTAGAGGGGGGTCAGTAGGTTAGTGCAGAGCTGCTGTTTGGGCCTTATGAGATGCAATTTTTCCTTCATTGTGGAAATATGATTTGATGATTTCCCTGCATCGGTGCATTGCTTCAGGTAGCTTTCACCTACTGTTTGGAGCATCAACTTGGTAGTTAAGTTGTCTAACCTTGTTTTCCCCCCGACGGTTCATATGCTCATCCCAACTTTTTCAAGTGGTTGAATTGGAGCCGAGTTGATGCCTGGAAGCTTCAGCTCGACAAAACCATATTTTTGCATAATTGTGCTCGTTTTAGACATTTATTCAGATATATATAGTGCTTGCGCTTGCAGACTTGCACATCATAGAAGAGTGAACTATTGGTGGTCTGCTCTCCAGATGCCCTTCTAGTTTGAATTCTGTATCCATTTTAACAAGGCATTTGTTTTTGTACAGTATGTGATACAAAATGGTAAAAATGTACTGGAGCTCGCAGTCAGACAATGGCCTCTGGAATGGGAATGTGGGGCCGCTCATTCTGAGAAAGCTGTGTTTGTTCTTAATTAACATTTTCCAAGAACGTGCATCCACCTCGTCATAAAAAAACAACAAACAAACCTGTATTATATCCTTGACTCCCGCCACCTTATTATCCATAGGAAGGGTTGCCCTCATTACGTCTATCTTCGTCATCTTGCCTCCTGTGAAGAACTTATCATGCATCTCTTCTTTGAACCATTAACTAAGAGAAAACATTCCAGGCATGGCCGCCGCGTGTTGCTCTTTAAAACCCCGCGAGGCGTGACAGGATTCGTGGAAAGCAGAATGCCACGGTGATTCGTCTGGGGAATTAGCTGGAAGACAATCAATGGTGAATAAAGGGTGAATCCATCCAGCTTTTCACCTCAATTGACACATGCTCTTGACAAATGAAGTAATCCTATTGGATTGTTCCACCTTGCAACATCTCTTGCGTGTATTTGAAAAGGTTGCGTGCTTGTGTAGATACATGCACATGTGGCTGTTTATATAGCGCAGCTGTGTGTGTGTGCGTGGTTTCAAGGTCTTTTCCTGTGGCACTGATGGTAAATAGACCTGTCATTTCCTTTTAAGCACAGCCTGAACGTTTTGCTATAATGAGACTGTCAATTTCCCTCTTGCGCACCAGAATTGCGCCCTCCCATCCTGCTTCGAGCCCCACGGGTCACTGCCTGAGAAAGATTGTATAGACATCCTAATGAGAAGGTCTGTTTCATTGTTACTGATACCATTTGGGAACCAGAAGCCCGTGCGAACCCCCCGCCTCATTTCTAAAGCCTCATTTCAAAGCCACCTCCCTTGTCACACTCGTTCCTCTGCCTCTGAGAAAGGCTGTTTTCAAATCGAGAAGAAATGCTGCTTGTTAGAGAGGCAGGGAGACACGCCAGAGGGAGTCGAAGACGAAGCGCAGGGGCAGGTGGATAAATTGCAAGCAGGAGATGAGACATTTTACTCCGCAGACGACGGCCGTGTTTGATTTGATAAATGTTTGCCATTTAGGGTAGGTGACGGCGACCACCTTAAAGAGCAGAGAGGGATCAGTAGTAAATCACTCACAGAAGATTTCCCTCGGTTAACGAGCTGTTTTGACATTAACAGTATTGTGTTCTTCTCACTTCAAACCCCCAGCAGCGGATAAAAAACAATGGGAAGAGGAGCCGTGCGAACATGCTAAGAAATCTGCATGATGCAGTAGGTGTGTGTGACTCAGACTTTACTGTATTCAAATCAGATGTCCTTATTTATTCTCCCCGAAGGCACGAGAGCGACCCAACACGTTTTAGGTATCTGATAATACACAACATAACACTCTGTGCTGTGCAGTCTGGTTCCCAGGCAGAGCCAGCCCGACTCTGCCGACTGAAGGTGGGAAATAGCAGAAAGAGCTATTCATAATCTTTGACATTATCCGATAATTTGCCTAAATTGCATCTGTTGGAAATCCACTTATACTTGCATTACGTACCGTGGTTCGGAAAGAGCTCCGGAGAGCTGTTTAAATAATTGGAGCTCTTACTCCTACATAGGTATGCTTTGCTATGTCTGAGACTGCGTACACACACACACACACACACACACACACACACATTACTCTGAGTCACAGTAAGCTCGCTCTGTGAATTACAGTTTGAGAAATGACAGGAGCCAGAATGCATCGGGGAGCGCTAATAACCGGAGATTTGCAGGTGTTTCCACGTCCGTTTGTTGAAAACTTATAGCTTTCGCTCAAGACTTCTTCTTAGATGTATTTTTTAAGTGGAAAGCTCTTTGGAAGTCTGAAAAAGCAGCAAGCCAGAGGGGCTGACGTTCACTGCGAGAACATGATGATGATGTTTACCTGCTCGTGAGGCTTTTACACCTTCACTTCCAGCTAATATCGCTTAAGTGCCATTGACCTCAAGCACTTCAAGCACCTCAAGATGCTCCAGGGCAATGCATTGTGGGCAACAAATGTGCTCTGACCTTTCCGAAGAAAGCGAAATTGTGTGGGAGGCAGTTCGAGTTTATGCCTCGGAGGGATATTTGAAAGACAAATCTCAATTGCTTTGCCTGAATTGCCTGGTGAAGTATTCTTAATAATTTATGTATATCTTTATTGGATTTGGTGAAATTGCTGTGGAAAAAAAGGCTCGATAAGGTACAATCTTCTTTTATTTCAGCATTCAATACCCCAGCGCTGCTAATGAGGTTTTACCATATTAGCTCCCCAGATGATGAAATATGATCTAAAGTGCATTTCAAGGATCTCTCATCATATTTCTCCTCACAGCTGTCAAATGATTGCTAATTTCATTCCTGCGAGTCAGAGAGCAGTTGAGACACCGGGCTTGAATTTTCGTCATACTGTATATTGATGAGCTCTTATTCTAAGTTAAATAGCAGTGGTGAGATTTGTCCTTAGTAGTTCTTTGAAAGAGGAGTTTCTGTAATCTGTTTTTTGTGGGATTCACTCGAGGTGGACAGTATCACAAGGCCTAAAATCACTAATATTGATGGAGCTGCTGATACTTATCTGCACACATGGACTCAACAGCAGAAAAAAGAAAAGCTTTTATGTGCCCTGAACCTGAGCTTTTTAAATATTGGTCATATTGATGCCTGTAATGATACTTAAAACAGTATTTAGTGTCAGTTGTATTGATATTTTGGACACTGACCCATCCATCCCCAGTGTTCAGGCTGGTTTTGACGGGATCCCATTTAATGAATCCATTCAACAACGGAGAAATAGAAGTTTAAACAAGGCTTTTGTTTGCGCTTTAATATTTATTTTTGCAAATAGATGCCTGCAGATGATGATATCTGGGCCCACCAATATGTCGGCTTTTGGAGAAATATGCTTATCCACTTCACTGCTGAGAGTTGGATGAGAAAATTGATATCGATCGTAGGTGTATATCAAATATGAAGCCGCCGTCGGGTGCAGTGACTTCTTGGAGTCTTGTTACCATGGGACCAAAAAACATACAGAACTTATTAGCTGCAACATCCCATCTTTCCTGCACTGCCGCTGCCACCTGACAGCCAGCAGTTAGTGTTTCAATTGTTGACATGCCTTTGTCATCAGCGCAGAATGCAGAAATGGCACTTCAGAGTGAACTTAAGCACCATCGTAGCAGTCGTACTGACAACAGCAGAGGCCACTTACCAAGAACAGAAATGTCTCATGGCGTCAATGAACCGAGCAGAGAAGGGATGGAGGGACGTCTTGATTATTAGCTCTCCGTATTCATCCACCCTGCGTGGTGTAGATGAGGTTTGCATTGTATGTTTTCATATATTCAGCTTGTTTTTTATTGTAATTGTTCTGTAGGTTAATAGAAGTACGCGAGGCCAACTTTGTCCTGCATCACTGCCAATGTACCATCCCTGCTATTTCTATGGCAGCATTTATCAAGCGACTGCACGAATAGACTGAGTTTGCCAAAGTTTTTATGCAAAGCCATCGAGTCTGACAGGTTATTCACGCGGCAGGTCGGGTTTGCGAGGCACAATTTATCTGTTTATATATTCCGAGGCTTTGCCATTAATTTTATTGAGGCTTCTCAGGCGGCTTTCATGGGCATCAGTCCTGCCAAGGAAGGCGATTATGTCAGATTGTGGATGTGCTTAAAGATGCTATGAAAAGTTATTTCTGTGTGTCACTGGGCCATTAACGATAATCAATCAGATAATGAAGAACTCTGGCTGCGGTCCGCTCGGTGAGAAGCGGCTCATCGAGGTGGCAGTTCAGTGGCAGGCTTGATTTAAGTGAAGATGAGGTGTTTATTGCTCCATAATGATCATCATTTTACCCAGGAGGCGTTGATAAGTGTGTTGATCAATAGAGGTGACAAAAATGCTGGTGATCATATGTCATCCATGGAGCTGACAAGCCTTGTTGTAGCTGAAGAAGCAAGATTGACATTGTATTTATATAATGTGTATGGAGTACTGGCAATTGGCTGAGTGATTTTTGTCATGTTATTTTGCTAATCTGATAGTCTACCTTTGAAGAATCAGTGAATGTCATTACTAACATAAGTATGTATAAGGTATGTGGTTGTATTTAGCCCAAATCCTGAAGTCAGTCAAAAGGTAACTGCAGGCTGGTGACGTTCACAGTTTGATACTGAGGAAAACGTTCTGCAAATGACAGAGCGAAAAGTTTCACCGGGTTGAGATGCACAATTATTCTACAAAGATGGAGCACTTTTTAAAAGTGGCTGTTCACGTACTCCACAGTGTCATTAATGGCTACAACCCAGACAATGAAGCCTTTGACAGGCCATTACAGCACATCTGCAATCAGACATCATTGCCTGGCCCTGAAAAAAATGGACTGCCATGATTTTGCATACACATTCGCTTTGGTGTGTTTTATCTCAATTTAGCCGGCGCCTGCTGTGATGGAGATGGAGTGGCCCCAGCTTTATTTCTTTTCTTTCCTTCACACAGAAGCCAGCCGTAATTGGCAGGTTGAGATTTTGACAGGGAAACAAAAAGGTGAAAATTCGGCGTCTGCCATCGCACTCAGTCAGCCGTGAAGCTGCCGGGGTCTGAAAGTGGTTCTGAAAAACTCAATTTGACTTCAATCTGCGCACACACACATACTGTGAATTTTTCCAGGCGTAAACGAAAGAAATAAAGGATGTGAGGAGGGGAGGTCACTTGAACCTTGCTCTTTGCAAAGTTTTAGATGCGTGAAATGTTAACGAGTAATTGCCTTGTATAATTGGATGGTACGAAGATGTACAGTGGCCATAATAGTGTAATAAATTAGTTCAATGCATCTGCAAAAAACAGAAATAAGAACGAGTCTGTCGAATCAGATGAGTGCAAGAATCCAGCAAATGTTAAAGGGTCACCTGTTTAAAAGTTCAAAACTTGTATAAATGCACAAACAATAGTTGGTTGAATTCTCAGTATCTTCTTTCTCAGTGTAAAACGGTTTTTTAGAACTATTTGTACTCTGCAAGAAGACTTGATTCACATTTAAACAGCTTGTGAAACTTCTACACATTTTGCACGAATCCATGATGAACTCGACCTTCTTCCTCAAATTCCCGTCTGTCAGATGCTTCCTGCCATAGCTTGAGATCAAATTACATCCCTGCATCCTCGCTGAGTGCGCGCAGGGTTGTAATGTGCAAGCATAATTATGTTTCTGCCATCGGGTTATGTATGCTATCACGGTATGTTATCTGTAACATCTTCTCCCCTCTGGGTCTATTGATCCTCTGGTGGCCACCATTGCCCTTGTTTAATTGCTTCTTGAGTAATTGCTTCTCAGATCAAAGGTCTAAGGATAGATGGTGTTGTGTGCTGTACAGATTGTAATGCCCCCTGAGGCAGATTTGTGATATTGGGCAATATAAATAAAATTGTCTCGAGTGTGTGCATGTTGCTGTGGTGGTTATGGTCTGTATTTGTGGGGGCTGGCATTCGTACAGTGTGCTCGTGTGTGTGTGACTGCAAATCAGTGGGGAAAGGGACATTTTTCAGAAGAGCTGCTTCATCTGTGGGGTTCACAACAGTCTAATTAACCCCGAGGAACAAACAACACCTTCAGGCTTTATGGCCTTGTGATCTCTCAGGCTTCACTGTGTATCACACTGGCTGGAACATTTGCTTACTAATAAGCACTGTGCCAAAGTAGTTTTTGAGCACACCACCACTTTTATCAGCATTTACTGCATGCACTCCAGTTATTGGTTTTCTGTAGCTAATAGGCAGATTGACAATCAAGTTTCCTCAATTAGCACCCATGCGTCAAACTAAATTCAGCTCATATAAAGCTTGTAAATTCGAGAGTAAGTTGGAAATCAAGGAAAATACTCACGTCTACACACATACTAAAATCACTAAATTACAGGCTAATTAAAGTTCCCCACCAGACATTGATTAAACCGCTAAAAACCCATCTCTGTTCATGTTTTTACCCATGGAAAAAAAAAATGCGTTATGCCTGAAAATGGCGCCCTTTGCCTTCATTTTGTATGCACAGCTCTGGATAGCCCTGGCCTCTATCTCCACCCACTCCTCCGCCGCTCAAATGCAGCTTCAGCGTTCCTGCTCACCTCCGGCTCAAGCACACAAACATGTGCTTGTTTTCTCTTCTGCTAGCTACTGCACGCTACACAATGGCAACTGGAAACCAGTTCAGGGGGAGAAGAGCAAGTTGTCCAGGATCGCCTACAAGTCAATGTATCAGAAGGGGGATAGATTTAATGCATTGCTCTCTACAACATTAGAAACATAATTGTAATAGATACCCCACAAGTTGACGGGATTGGTTCATTAGGTATGTTACCTCTCCCTTGTTTTTAGGCTGTGTGAAACCACTGAATGGTAGAAACCTGGTGGGATTGTCAGGAGACATTCTCAGAGTTTAATACAGGCATAGACAATTAAAACTTACTGCTTCAACATTGTGTCCAATCCTTTATTTATCTTCAGTGGATGCCGTCACCATCGTCCTGATCCTGTTATTTCCCTGTTGATGTTCACCATTATCTGTGGGTGCCCACGCTCAGAAGCACCCACACAATCAGTGCCTGCGGTTAGAGTCCAATTAAGGCTCCTGCTGGTTACTAAGCATGTGCAGCAGGGATCAATTGTGGGTCCTGTCCTGTCCACCATGAATAATGTTGTCTCCCCCAGGCGTCAACTGATAAATACGGCTCTAAAAGATCATATACGTATGCTCAGGCAATCCACCCTGTATGAATGTCTGTCGCTACTGTGACTCAAAGTCTATATAACAGGGAAAACTGAAGATTTTTGAGCTTGTTTTGAGCTGCTATGCTTGTCCTAATTACTGTCTTCCATCCAACTATGAGGCATACTGGGAAGTGACAGGGTGCAAGGGATTGAGCTTGTTTTTGTTAAATTCGAGAAGAGACAAAGCTTCCAGTATGGGGTGAGACGAGCCGCTCACAAAGCAAATATTGACTCCTCACAACTCAGTCCAACAACAGCCTTGACAGCAAATCCATGAGTTTCTGTATCTCAAGTCGCACCCTGCTCACACCGGCTGATCTATAACCATTGTATAAAATCAGTTAATGGAATGAACCTTTGAAAATAAAGAGACAAACTGACAGACAAATAGCTTCGGCTCCTTTGGCGGCTTTGGTTTATCAGCAGAAGAAAAGGATTTACACAAGCTTGCCACGTGAGACACATTTAGATTTTCATGGCTGGCAGCAGGAGTGAACGTCTGAGTCTTGCGTTTCATCCATAGGAGCTGTGCTACAACGATTACTCCCCATGCCAGTCATTTTAATGACTTCATACAACCAACCAGCTCTACCAGTTGTGCTCTCAAGCAATATGAGAACAGTTGAGTGAACAGAGCGTGATTTCATGTTGATGTCGCCACTCTGTAGTTTATAGCCTACTTAACTGGGGCAAAGGTTCAGTTTTCTGACATTAACTGAATCACAATGGCCTTTAACAGGCCTGAGGAGTGACTACAGGTCTCCCACTGGTCTACTTTATCACTCTGACACCTTCAAATATCATCACAGACGAAAGGGCCCCCTGCCCAGGATGGCTGGGAGTGTGTTGTGTGCATGCATCCAAGATGGAAGTTGGATTTTTTTTTTTTTTTTTGGAATTTTGTGCCAAATATATGCTAAAATAATAGGTTGAAATTAGGATTGTTCATATTGTCAGGGAACCCTTTGAAACAACAGTGAGACGACTGAAAGCTGTGACGTGCACATGCATGCTTTCTGCCCATGCATGACGCTAGTCTCTGCACGCAAGAGTAAATTATTGATAGTTTGGAGGGATGAGTGAAATTACTCCACTCCATCAGCTGGAATATGTTCAATATTGTGTTCAATTCCTCATCCTGAGAACTCCTGAGTCCTTTCTATCATTCTTCTTTTTCTCCCCGCTCCACCTCCACACTTCACTTCCGAGTCCAGCTCCTGTTTTTGTTTCAAATCAAATACATTTCATCCCTTTGCTTTATTTTGACGCTGTCATGCTGTCAGAAAGTGCTTTACACAGCAACAAATGGACGATGTGTGTGTCAGAAAGATTGGAAGTGTGTGTGTGTATGTTATCTCCCCCCCGGCTGCCCTGAGGAATAACTGTCCACAGTGTTCCTTGTGCCTGGTAATGGCATGCTGCTATCTCCCTCCACGCTGCGCTGAAAAGAAATGACTTTCCAACGTTATGGCTTTCCTTGACTGCTCAAGCCTGATTCAGCAGCAATGAATGGAGCCTCATCTACTGCACTTGACATTCCAGCCAATCTCTGTTTTCATTAAAAGTGACTTTTTATGGCATTTCTGCTTTATTTGAAAGTCTACGGCAATAGAGGCAGGAAATGGGGTGAAGCAACAGAAAGAGCGAGAGGTAGTGTACCTGCTGATTTCACTAGACAACCATGAAATATGCAAATCACAAATTTCATTTTTCAGCCCCTCCGACAAATCCTCCCTAAACTTCCTGGCTCTTTTTGTAATGACTTTTCAAATGTGATGAGTGGGGCAGAGGCGGTTTTCCAGTTCAGTATGAGTACTGCATAATGACTACATTATCACTTCACCGCGGTTAATTTCAGCATAACTTGTTTGTAAGTGTCCAGGGGCTTGACTGGCCCTCATTGAAGCTGAGCTAAAGTGATATCACAGCCTGAGCTGCTGCTTCATTGGAAGAGAGAGGACCATGTTCAAAACTGTCATTGTCCTCTTGTCTGCTGTTTTTCAAGTCAAAATGAACCGTCATGAAGAGCTGTTTCCTTCCTGTCTGGCTGTGCTCTGGATCCCCAAGCCCCACTCAAAGAACAAATTGTTAGCATTGTGTCTGTCTGCGAACAATGGCTACGTTAAATTTGCACATATAAACATTTCTATTATAAATATTGTGGCACAATTCAGATTAAGGTGCCTCTATATGAGCTGTGGAGGGGACGGTAGGTGGAGGTGGAGGTATTTTAAGCCAAAACATTGTCTTTTTTGTGCCAGACCTGAACCACAGCATTGTGATGACATAAATGTAAAAATGGAAATGTAAAAAGTTTCAACATACCGCAGTTGGCAGAAACGTACAACGCCAACATTTATTCCTGCGACTGGGTTGAGCTTGTTCATTTGCAGAGTGCTCTCTCTGCCATTCAGCGTTCTCCCTTTTGTTCTTTGTCAAAGCATGCACCCATATGCTCTCCTGCCAGAGGGCTCTCAAGAATGGCTTAAAAACAGTGGCAGCTCTGGTGCCTCCAGTCTCTAGGATGGTAAAAACCAATGGGTGTATTCATCTCCTGGGTATGACAGAAAATAGGATGTGGTTCTGAGATGGGGCCAGGATGAATAGGCCTGTCTTGGACCCCGGGAGGATACAGAAGGCTAGAGGAGCGATGTCTGGCTGTTCCACTATCTATCAGGCCAGCACCTCCCAAAGGGGCCATCACATGAATCGATGGCTCCTCGATGCAAGGCTGAAATATGGGGGTCTTACCGCAGGGCTGGAGGAAACCTGTGCTGTTGTTGTTGCACCTTGAATACTAACACCGATAAATGGATCATCTCGGTTCATTTGTTTCCTGCTTTCTCTCATTCCTGGCAGATGAGGCTGCCCGTTCTCTGTTTTGGTTAAAAGGCTGTGGCGCCTTTTTCTCACTTTGCACCAAGTCGGCAGAGCATTTCATAGATTCACACCTTGAAATGAAAAGCTGTAAGTAAATACAGGTTCAGCTGGGTTGTTATTCACTGGGACTTTGTTGAGGCTGTTCAGTATTCCATCCCAGATGTGTGTTTAATTGCCTCAGTGTGGTTGGAGGTAAAACACCTCTGGTCCTACAAATAGGCAGCGCCACACCATGTTGGTGAAATTAATGGAACTGCTGAAGTGCTGAGCCAGTAGTTCCTGACCGGACAGCAACATTGATGACATGTCTCTGTTTTAAAGATAAATTGCTCCCACCACTCAGATCTATTGCCCTGAGGGATCCCAGTCGTTGCTCTGGGGCTCCTGGCTGACTCGGAGAGAGCAGACCAAAACCTCCAGAGACGAGACACAGCCCTGCAGGGTTAGATGCACGAGAGCAGTGTGTAGGTGATGTTCGATGTGCTGATGGGGCTGCCTCATGGGCCAACATTTATACCAATGGCCCTGAAATCAAAAGCTTATGGATTTATTCATCTATAATGTGCAAGTGTCCTCAGTCTCTTTTGTTTTAAAGGCATTGGTGATCACATGCAGAAGAATGAGAATTTCACTCGATTCTAATATAAATCTAGTTGTTTTAAGATTTTGGGACATGAGACTGGATTGTAACTGGTAAATTTTCCATCTGATTTTGAGACTTCCGAACAGATTTGAGATTAAATGACCCTGTAAGGATTTATTTTGTGTGGCGCTTAACTGAACAGCGCAGGCAATTAGCTTGGTGAATTTGGACGAATGAGGTTTTAATCATTTTTAAGACCAAGCGTGAGAAGAAGTTTCGGAGAGGGGCATTTTTCACAGTTCGGTTTCTTCTGAAAGCACTTGGGATTTAAGAAGATCCTCTGTGGAAGGTGTTATGGCTCTTTTTCAGTGGGGCAGGTAGAGTGTGAAAGAGATGTCAGTCTCCACTCTAATTGGACCTCTGAGGATGTAATGTAGACAGCACGCTTTGTTGTTGAATCCGTTGGGGAACACACACTTACACTCCAAGTCTCTTTCTTGTATGAGTTCAATCATCACACCAACAAACACACACACACATCTGTGCCCAATGCACAACCAATATGTCCTCTCACACACTCCTTACATTACCCTGGTAGTCCATCATCAGCAGGTAGCGCAGGTCAAACAACAGCTACATTGCTATTGGTTATAAACAGAGAGAATTCACTACTCCAATTACCTTTGACCTGCTTCAAAGGACTCAAATCAAAATGATCAGTGTATTTCAGAGGAAATCTCGACCACGTGCTGTGCAGCAAAAATCAGCTGATGGTAGACTAGTTTCAGATATTATAATTCTTCTCTGTGGGCATATTCAAAACTGCAAATCATGAAAAAAGTAACATCAAGAAGTTTGGAGCGATTCGGCTATGAGACCAAATTAAAAATATAAATCAATTACAGACAAGTCTTGAAGGCATTCGGGCTATGTGCATTAAAAAATTACAGCTCTGAGACAGAATTTCTCCTCTCCTAATCGCCTCACAGCACCAGTTCATTAGCGCAGTGCAGAGCTGAAAATTGGCACTCAAAGAAATCAAAGCCAGTACACAGAAGACCAAAGGTATGCAGAGTGTTTTTGAATAGGATTATCTTTTTCTCAAGATCCACAGAGACGAAATGTGAAAGACAAGGCTGAAGCTCCTCAGAGAACACTTCAGCCTTCGTGGAGAAAAGTGTCTAACAGATGGTGTAAAGACAGATTGCTCACCAGACTCACAGCAGCTGCTCCAGCGTCTCCAATATATTTTCTTCTTGTACGAGATGACCAATGAGCCGTGAAAACGTCTCAGACAAATACGTTAATCTAACCGTTTTCACTGACGCTTGTACGTACTCAGTAAGTGTGTCTGAACAAGAGATTGTGCATGAGAGTGAAGAGGAGAAATAATCTGAAGGCCCAGAGTTCTGTTCCCTCAGAAATACTGAAGTCTCAGCCTTTACGCTCAGCCTCTTTGGCCTGTTGCTCCCTGCTGCACTCAGAAAAACCAATGAACTGCTCCCCATGGTGAGGGCAAGGAGACCTGGAGTCATGTCCATTGACGCCCATGTTTAATCCTTGCAAATCAGCTCCGATCATGCCCAATCTGCACCGCATCCGATGGGACAGAGTCCAGTCGTCTGTCCCTGACTGCTCTGCCACCCATGGATCAGTGGGAACGTGAACAGATCATTCAGTGCGTGTTCTGAGCTCTTTAGTCTTGTGTGTACGTGTGTGATTTAATTCTGATTTTGTCCAAACAAAACACAAGGTTTTAGCTGTGTGTTGTGTGTTCTTGTGTCGGCCAGATCTGACATCGTTGTTGTTGTTGTCGAGAGAGAGGAAAATAAGAGCAAACGTGTGGGTTTGCGTGTGTGTGTTAAAACTGTTGCGTAATTCGGAGAGGTTGTTTTTCTTTAAAGAAGGAGAACCTTGTGTTTTAGCTGGCTTGTTTTATCTGCACATGTGTGGGTATGTATGGTAATTATGTCTTATTGTTTTCTTTATCAACCAAAGTTTGGGCATTAAGCCTAATTCTTCCTCTCCGTGAGGAATCTTTTGGCACTTTAACAGCTCTTCTGCTCTGTCTGCAGAAATAACTACAGATCCATTCCCAGCGCCCACACATCTCTTCCTACCTTAAACTACCATTGCTACAGGCAGTCCGACATTAATATTAATTCCAATTAGCAATTTCAAATTAAATGACAGAGGAGTCATCATATTACTGTATGCAGCCACAGTTGTTCAGTGTTTAACAAGAGTCGTATGAGACTGTACTTCGGCACAGAGGCCCTTTGGGCTAAATGCTAACATAAATATGCACACAATGATAGGTTTTAACGTTTTAGCAGACTAGCACTTGCTAATCAGCACCAAGCACTAATTGGATGGATGTAGATGTAGATAGTTATAGTTCTTGAACCATTTCACTCCACACTACAGATGTCATCCTGCTGGTGCAGGAAAATCATTAGGATTTGTCCTCTTGAGTCCATGAATATCTGTATCAAATTTCATGGCAGTCCGTCCAGTAGTTGTTGAGATATTTCAGTCTGAACCAAAGTGGTGTACTGATGACCGGCATTACCGTTCTTATAGCCACACTGATAGCACAGTTAAAATGTTATTTGGATTAGATTTAATGCCAGAAGCTAAGAATCACATGGCGGTATGTAGTACAGAACATTTTCTGACAACATGGTCTTGAGGTAGACTGTCACTAGAACGCAAGATACACTATTGGAGCTTCCATTGTCAAAACGCCTGCATCTCCAAGAGATAATGTTGTTCTGACAGACTTCAAAGCTTTAATGAGATCCCAAAAAGCTTTGGAAAGAGTCCTGACATTCTTCTATCAGTGCTATTTCATGTTGAATCCTTGAAGTGTTAGGTAAGATGAAAAGATTTTAATGAGTGCCGTTCCAGAGACACCCACGTACCCGTCCCTATTCACTCTGACAGTGCAGCAGGAGAGCAGTAAATTGTAGGCTAATGGATTTCTCTGACAAACCAAGAATGAAGCTGAAATGGGCACGGTCTCGTCTATGAAAGGAAATGCCAAGTGCTTTTTCCCTTGCTGCCTTTATTTGAATAATTTTTATTTAAAGTGATTAAAGTTTCTCTTTGTAAATGCACTTTTCACACGCAGCTCAAACTCCCCGAAGGAAAGTTTTAATGGCAGTCGCCAATTTGATTTGCCTCAGGCTGCTGGTGCTTAAGGAGCATTGGGTCTGTGACACCGGCTGTGTTGTTTTGTTTGATTTTATTTCAACAAAGAGGACAGCTGATCCTGTAAGAAACCCGTAAGATCATTTTTCATCTCTGGGATGTCCCTGTCAGCCGTGATGATGATGATGATGAAGATGATGGTGGTGAGGATAATGATAATGATGATAGTCCTTCTCAGTCGAGCATGTTCTTGAATGGGGGCACTGTATTTGTGCATTTCTGCATGGCTGTCTTTGGTTAGAAGCACTTTTTGCTGCTTCGGTATTTATGTGTGTCTGTGTTTATGTGTATATATTCATGGATGTCCTTGTTTTTTAGCACTTTTTTGCTGTTTTATTCTCCTGTTTTAATATAAAGCAATTGATCTGCGTTTGTATGATAATTCTTATCTGTATTATAAGTTTCATGAGGGAAATGTGGGATAGTTTTTTCATGTCAAAGTAATGACATAATTTGCTGTCGGCAGACCGGACTCCCATGGGTGAACAGGAGGAATAAAATAATTGACCTCCCCCTGAGATGATTACTCACTCTCTGCCAGGTATGGATGTGTCTGGCTCTGAGGCGTGAGGTCAGCTCTGTCGGTGTCCCTCGCTGGAGCAATGAAAACTTGTCTGGATTGATTATTGCCCAGGGAGTGTTTGGCCTCAGTTCACACTCTGCTGTCTGGGGCCGGTCGGCTCCCTGCCAGACAGGAAGCTCAATCACCAACTTTTTAGGAGAATTTTAACCTCTTAACATTTCTGCCTCAGGAATTCATCACTTTCTCTTTGTCTTAGCCGCTAAAGAAGTTGGCCTAGGTTGGCGTAGCTGGTGTGGAGTCAGAGATGCTAATGATATGGTGTATTTGTACAGTGTGGTAGCTTTAATAATCCTATTCTGCCCCCCACATGTACAGCATAGTATAATATTTGCAAGTTTCAAATGTAACCCATACAGGCTTTAGTGCTCAGCTGATGTGCACTTCATGATTAACACTTTTCAAGCGGTTAGCTGGTGAGCTAACTGCTAACGCGCTCGCCAGGCAGGAACATGCTAGCTCAGTGCTCCCTGAGCTCCTGTGCTGTTTATTTTCCTGTAACCTTTTTCTCAGGATTGTATTTTATTTTGGGGAAAAACAACTCGGAGCGCTAGCGACCTTGCTAACTGTGACCCATGCATGAACATGTGAAGGCCCTGAAGGATCTGCAAGTTCATCTCCCGTTTGCGAGTGAATACTTGTCCTTGCCCTACAGCTCAGCATATTTCAGTGGAAGTTTGAAAAGTTTTCAGTAAAACAGTAGTTTTCAACAATCCTAGGCGATCTTGTGCTTGGCTGCAAAATTCCTCTCTACCTGTGGGGTAGAGCTTTAATGTTGTTTGACAGTAAGCATATTCAAGGTGCCATGGGGCTGTTTCATCAAGAACAAATGTTCTCTTTGCTTGAATGATTTTTGATTTGTGTCAGTAACAGCTGACCCTTGATAAGGCATGAAAAATACAGGCTGCATTGGTCACTCACGGAAAAGGCTGACATTTAACTAGAAACACAAGTGAGAGAATATGTGAAGAAGCTGATTTATGAAGATTGTAATTACATTACATTTCATCCGATATGAAATTAATGTTTACAGAGAGCTAGGAGGAAGCCTCCGTGTCAGAGGAACAAAATGGGGTTGAACAAAATAACCACAAAACATCACCTGTTTTGTTCACGTGCACTCCAGCTGGTGATTGGCCATGTCCTTCAGGAGACAAGGGCAATCAACAGAACAGCAGTCCTGCAGCACCCATCTCCCAACGACGAGATGGGAACTATTTTCAGCACACAAACAACCAAGAAAGGTCTTTTAAAGCTCTCCTGGCTAAAAATATACCTCGACGCTTATATACAGCGATTTCAACTGTTTGAACTGGGTTTTTTTCAGTGCAAAAAAGTGGGATTTACACCATTTCAACCCAACTCCAGAAATGAAAAGTCAGTCGGTCTTGCACATGCCCACGCAGGCCTGATCGGACCGGATTCCTCATATGCATTCTGCTGCTTGTGTTTATTTTGCCAGACATTTATATAAAGAAGAACGTAAGCAGACAGTATTTTGTTCATGACTTAATCACACTCTTCTGTCAAACTGGATGGATTCAATTCACCTCCTCGTAACAGTAAAATCAGGTGTAACCACACCTTCAAAAGAAGTTTAATCAGCCAAAACACCTCTTTGGTATATGAGCTGAAGGGTTTTATACTATAATATTCAACTTCTTTCTCTTTCTTAGAAAAGGATCAGCATGAAGGGAGCTTTTCTACTTTTCCCAAGAAGCAGATGACTTTGTCCCACTGCTTGTCCCCCCCTCTTTTCTCTTTTCCAGCCTTTCTTTACTCATTTTATATTCTTTGCTGAGGCAGAACAGATGGAAGCAGGCAGTAAAAAAGCATGGCCTTTCATGCCTAAATCCAGATAATCTTTCGGGTTCTGCTGCAGTCAGGTAGACGGCGTGCTGCACCGCTGTCGCCCGGGGCACCTTGTCCTCACTGCAGTCGGTGTCACATCCCGAAGGTGTTAGTCACACCAAGGGAGGCTGAGGCTGTAATCTCCTTCTCCTCCTGCAGCCACATCAAAAGTGGCTCTTCTAACACCCTTTTTGGTCCAGTTATGTTTTACAGTCTTTGCACTGCTTCTTTCTCCTATAAGTTCATGTGATAGGCATGAGGATAAGAGATCTAGAATTGATTCTCACCATATATTAGTATTGATTCATTTATCTGCAATGCTTTTTGATGCAGCCACGTGTGTTGAATATGAGCAGCAGCCATGGGTGAGTACTTTTGAAGTGCACTGAACCACTGAGGTATGATTCTAGATTAACTCTCATTGGTTATTGGTTGTAGGAGAAGCAACATAATTTGCTTCAGATGCACAAACCTTTTTCATTTTGTGGTCCAGAATCCTGACTGGCTTTACAAATTGTTCAGGGATGGTATCGACTGTCAGGCAGAGACGCAGCGGCAGTCAACTGTGGAAAAGCCATCCTGTTGTCATTACACTTCCATTAACAGTCACATCACCCTGCTGCCAGATGCACTGGGCTGAAACCAGTGAGACTCATCATCACTGTCACAAATCTATCGTATCTGACCTTCAGACACAGACCCGTGCACTCTGCAGGCAGACGGCTTCACCGTCTCCGCAGTCATTACATTATGAATGGCAGTTCATTTGGTGCGTGAGACGTGGTGTGAAAAGGTTCATACACACAAACACACACATACATTTATGATCAAAGTCACTATATTTAATAATTTCAATGAAATGGAGTTGACCTTTGCCAGCATGGTGTGGTAATCCTCTCCCTGAATCAAGAAAAATGTTAATATCCTGCATGAGATATGGGTGGGTGTAGAATTACCCGAGTCCCCTTAATGCAGCAGTCTCATGGAGGCGCATGTCCGTGATCTGTGCGTGCCCAGACTTTATTAAACAATTTCCATCACAGGGAAGATTCATTATCAGAACCTCATCATCACGCACTTCAACAAAAGGTCGACATATCATAGTTAGCCTCTTCATGTTCCTGAGAACTTGTGCAAATGATATATTTCCTTAGACAGCAAACAGTTCATTGAGAATATGTAGATCGTGGAAGTGATACATACACAGAAACACAGGAGGTAGATTATTGCAAAACAACATAATATTTACACTTGCCAATTATGCCCTGCAGTGCACCCTGAACTAACGTTATTATGAGGAATAACTACCTATAATGATGCATTTAACTCACTGTTTAATGGTTGTTTGCTATATTGTTGTAGTGGTTGAATAACTCAATTGTCTGCTGTTGTAGTTGACTGCAGTTTTGCACCTAAATGATTAATGGCTGACGTTTCGGTCTTCTTCGGACAGTTCTCACATATGTACACAGCATGTATACTGAAGGAGCTGTTGGTTGCTGTAATTAATCTCCTGTCAGTACTGACTGTGAAGAGATCCCAGGCAGCCTGAGCGTGCCAAATCAAGCCTCATGCAGTTGCAGCTGTACAGGGATATTTTATAGAAATTGCATTAGAAAGTGATTTCTGTATGCGCAGGAGGAAAATTACAGAGCAATGATTTAGACTCAGCTTGCTGTCTTAAATCTGCAGTGTGGCACCTCTATCTCCCCCCTCTGGCAGTGAGAGTAATTACACAAACACTGTCGACACGCTGATGATGCCCAAGGCTCTGCCATGCTTCCAGTTGCTGTAGCCGACGAATCACCAGCTTCGTCGCCAACTATGAATCACAGTTAGTTGTCTACACCCGTGTAGTCTGACATGCTAAACGACCTGTCGTGTAACATCTGGGATGCCCCACGACACCCCGACAAGAAGACAAGCATGTCAGCATTTTTTGGGATTGACACGTCTACTGTCTCCAGGGCGCAGTCAGGTAAACATGGCAAAGAGGAGGAGGGATGCTGAGGCTGCTGCTGTCAGGTGGGACATGAACCTCCCTGTGACACCCAGGAGCACATCCACAGTCACTCTTACACCAGCACCACACACAGCGCCTCTGTCCCCCATGATTGTCGTGGTTGGTTGGGGTCATACATGCAGCCTTGGTGGCACTGTGATGGTTAAATCTGACATGGTGACCATCATCAAAGACAAAAGCATTGTGTAGTCTGATTCTGGCATTAAACGCTTGGTTTGTCAGTCGAACCGTCTCAAAATGATTTCCAGTCGAGTGAATACATTAAACCAGGTCTACAGCGCCAGAGGATGTTGAACCACCGTAAAGGGCAGCTGGTGGTATTATCTAACCTCCACATCTAATTATTCTTTGAGAAAGAGATGATGCAGCTCACAAACTTGTTGGACTATCTTGAGATGCTGAGTTGCTGTAAGGTTGATTGGAGGCTAATGGATGAAAATGACATGCAGATAATTAAGAATAATTTACAGCGTTAATCTGAACTTAGTCTTAACACTTATAATACTTGTGTTGTTCCCTGTTGTGCATCTTAAGTGCATTTACCATCAGTCGATGCTCTTTCAGTGTTATTTCTCAGCATGAAATACATTGACAGGCAGTCACTCCCCAAAGTTTGACCAAGAAATTACCAACTTATAACTTGTGTGTGTGTGTCCTCATTAACTGCTTATAAGTTGTTGCTGGGAAGCTGTATGAAAAGACATCTATTGTGCAAATCGGTGTGTAAATCACTTGCAGTAAACACTCTTGAAAGCCTGCAGTGAAAACAGACAGCGTAAGTGGTTGAGTCCATAATAATCTTCAATTGAGCGCAGGGCTGTTTGTTTTTGTTTTCCAATAATACTCCTGCTTCTCATCACGCTTACGCCCCACAATGACTTGTTTCTATGTTTGACTGCTTTATGATTTCATATTTTAGTGCCGCACAGCAAGTGGGGTAACGCAAAAATCATCTCTTAATACATATCGATGCTCATTAATGCCTGAGAATTTAGTCCAGAGCTTCAGGGATGAAAACCACCAAGATCATCTTCGTTCACTGATTTATTGACAATGTGCGCTTAAGAGGCTTTTGGGAATCTCGACTTATCTAAGATCCCCTCTCAAAGTTTATTGGAAGATATTACAACTATATGGGATCATGCAGTATTTATTGACAAGGTACTTAAGATATACTGTCTTATTCCCTACAAAGCAATGGGAGTCTAGTAATAATTCTATAAAAATAGCTGGATTGTTATAAGATCATATATTACACTGGGGCTATAATAATAACAGTAGGCTCATAATGTGCTTTTAATATACATTCATGAGTCCTTGGAATATCTAATGAAAACTTTTTATAACGTGTCATGATCCTGTTGCTGAAAATGTAATTCTGAGAGAAACCAGACGAGCTTTTATTCTCAGAGGATTCACCATGTAAATAAAAGATTACGATGCTACAGTCGGGCATTGCAATATAAAATATAGCAAAATACACCACGGAGGGATGTAATGAAATGAAAAAAGAGGACTTATCCCTGGAATGACCCCCGGAAGTCTAATCCTTAAAACTCAACTTGATCGTGATCCCTCTACAGCGAGTCATGTGATCTCTGCAGCGGTGCAGAGATCTCCGAGCAGCAGCTGTGGGATTCAGGCTCTGCAGGGGAGGAAAGGTGCCCTCCTGAAAGGAAAGCCTTGTGTCTGAAGGAGCAGTTTACCTGAGATGACACGTAAACATACACCTACGTACGCGTATTCCACTCACACGGCTGCTGTGTCTGAACATACAGAGCCTGGTATGCAACAGAGACATGTTGCTTCTGCTCCCTCACTGTATCACTGCTGCAGCAACACATACTGGACCAGGACCAGGACCAGGACCAGGACCAGGACCAGGCTAACACACCACAGAGTGTTGAACCAAACAGGTCTAAAACACTAATGATTTTTGTACTGGACAAAGGCAAAAATACCAATGAATACTGAAACCAAACCAGGGCAGAAACACCAGTGATGCTCAGACAAAACTAAGGCTAAAACACCAGTGAATATTGAACCAAACTGGAGCTAAAATACTAGTGATTTTTGTACTTGACAAAGGCTAACTCACTATTGAATTTTGAACCAAATTAAGACTTAAATGCTGCTTATTTTTGTAATTGACTAGAGCTTAAATGCTAGTGATTTTTTTGCTGGACAAAGGTTAACACACCTGTGGCCATTGAACCAAACCAGAGGTATAACGCTGCTCAATTTTGTACTTGACAAAGGCTAACTTGCTATTGAATATTGGACTAATCGAAGGCATAAATGCTGCTTATTTTTGTACTTGACTAGAGTTAAAACAGCAGTGAATATTGAACCAATCTAGACCTTAAACACCAGTGATTTCTGAGCGGGACAAAGGCAAAAGCACCCGTGAATCCTGAACCAAACTAGGGCTAAAATACTGTTTATTTTTGTGCTTGACTAGAGCTGAAACACCAGCGAACACTGAGCCAAAACTGAGGGAAAACATCATCAAATTTCATATGGTGGTGGTTTCTGTTGCGTCTAACAGTGATCAGCGCTGCTGAGACGAGCTTGGACCTCATTACGTCCATCCTCACAGCGAGCGGTAATTTCAGGATTAATTCAACCGCATCCTCTCACAGAACAATTGGGCATGTGGCACGACTCTTGGCTCGTGCGTTCATGTTAACTGGCGGCAGCGAACACACCACGTGAACAATGAAAGCACAGAAACAGAAATTTGATCCCAGCTATTTGTGAGGGAACCTAAAATGCAGATTGAGTTTCTCTGAATCTGTTTAAGCCCAGAAGTTCCTGTAATTTAATCGTTTGGCTTCTTTTACCACTCACAGTATTTAGATGCAATCTGGTAAACTTAATTCATAAACAGGGGCTTTTGTTGCATCTTTATGGTAAGTTGTTACGAGTGATAACATAATACATGTTTGATTGCCATAGGTAAAACTTCACTTTGCTTTATGGTCAGAGGTTATTTTACAGCAGAACACCCACAGAGGTGACAGTTGCCTCCATCAGTGGACTTGAACTGGGATCAGCCACTCATCTCTCTGCGCCGCCGCCGCCGCCGCCGCCGCCACTGCCGCCTCAGAAAGCAATTTAAAGCATAATGCCATTATTTTGCAGGTACATTCTTTTTCTACAAATCCTATCAAGTGTAATCTGTGTGAGCTCACATTTTGACAGCGGCTTCCCCCCAAAGCTTCAACAGCAGTGTTGTTTACTGCAGCATTCCCGCTAAAGCCAGAGTGCAGCCTCGTATGTTGCTTTATGTTTAATACATTTCATTACTCATACAACCCCGAAGACATTTCTCAGCGTTCTGCAGTCTGACTTAACACTGCATATTTTAAGTACTTTTTAATATGCGCGTGACATTCGGCTATCAGCAAGTTGTTGCACACAACCTCCCGCCCCCTTTTCCTTGTGTTGTCACTTGACTTTCTGTCCGAGTGTTTCTTGTCCGTGTGCGAGTGCCACTTAACGCGCGCAGGAACGTGTTGCAATCAGTGTGGTGTCTCAGCACTTGATTATGAAGGATCTTGTGGAGGTAAAATGCAGATGTACTGAAGGGGCTCTGGAAGGAGCCAAATCAGGGAACGGTCTCTTGTGACTACTCTGATCACATACTTCGCCTTCCCAGACATCTAAATTAATCAATACGTAGAGTTGTATGATATTCTTCTCAGGTACATTTGAACTCGCTCTCTGGGATTTCTAAGATATGACCATCAGCATTTGAATTACACATCCAATTTTAAACCACGCTTCTTTTACCTTTCTTAGGGTCTGACAGCTGACTGATGCTGTTGCCATGGATGAAACATAATAGACCTGCTGGAGTTTTCATGCATTCATGTGTCATGTGTGTCAGGCTGCTGCTCTCGGTGACATTGTTCAATTTTCGATGCTCAAAAATCAGCGAAGGCATCATAATTAAATTAGGTTTGAGCAGCGCTGTGTTTGATAATAATTCATTTCTAAAGGCTCTGATCTCTAAGCTGGTTAAACTGTCTTACAGTCAGAGCTGTGGTCAAATAAACTGCATATTCAGCCCTCGGATCGTTGGCCTGAATGCCAGTCAGCTGTTTGCTTGTTCTCCGGCTGGCCCTCAGCCAGCCTGCTATCGATCTGGCAGCATGTTAAAGTGTCACCGTGGGGAAGATTTGGAGCTACATGGTTCAGAGGAGGTCATTTTCTGTCCTTTGCCTCAGAATGTGTTACCCAGGTATCTCTGCGCAGACATCCCCGCCCCTCAGGGCCACGGCTGACATTTTCTCTCCCAGCAGGACGTACACCTGCTTCATTATAGCCACAGCGATGGCCATGTCGCTCCTCTTTCCCACAGATTTCCCTTTGTGGCAAGAAAGGCTAATTGCAGCTAGTTTCAGGGTCAGAAATTCAAAAGCAGAGGTTGTAAATGAGGGTACTTTTGTTGGCCTGCTCTGCATGTATGTGCATGCCGGGTTGTGGATCCAGCTGAGAGTTATTGTGGCTGCTCCCCATGGGTCGACGTGGCCGACTCAGGATGCCCTAGGCCACCTGTACTCTGAATAACTCTTGTGTAACTTACTTTTCTGTCATTGCACAGGAGTGACAGCAACATGTTTAATAAATGCTCAGTTGTACCCAGCCAACAACAATTGAAAGCCCCTGGACATGTACAGAAGCATCAAAAAAAAAAGGGCTGAGAGAACATCTGTTCAGCCGTGTGAAATCTGGAGCTAAAACGCAGTAAATTTAGTCAAGTACTGCAAAACTTGCATACAGTTTTGAGTTAGTTTACTTGACCTAACTTTCTATTCTGTGGTTTTACTGTTCTACATTGAAAATAAGTACTGCACATTTTAAAATTAGCTCCACCTCGATCAGGTAAAGCATTCATATGTTACTTACATGTGAATGCATCATTAATAATAATCCAATATATGAAAATATAACACTCTGAAAGGGTTTATTCTGCAAAAATGAGTACTTTTACTTTAAAATCTTAAATACACTTTGCTGATATTTGGAATTAATATTTTAGCATTGTGATACTTGTACTTTTGTTCCTGTAGATGAAGCTTTTCCTCGCCCTAATGTCAGTTTAGAAGTATACCGCGCTCGTCTTTGCCTCCCTGCACTTCACTATCCATCAGATGCTCCTTTCAGTTCTGTATAACGCCGCAGTAACTATGATACCCACTCAAAGAATAAACCGATTACTGAGGGATGGAGGCGATGGCATCCACACCGCTGTTGAGTACAAATGGAAGACCATCCTGTTGCCCAGGGGGATCATTAAACCACAATCAACAGCACAGCCCTCATCACCACATAACCCACCTGTCTGCCAGGCTGCCTTCCAGCCCCCCTAGCTGATACGTGCTAGGCGTGCAGTGAAAACACTGTAATCAGGCAGCCCACTGCCCCACGGGGGGTAAAATAGAGTGGCTCGCAATATGATGAAATCTGCTCCCACTGGGCTGCACTCAAAGCAGAAACACTAAAAGATTAGAAATAATAGCATTTTGTGTCTTTTGTCATCAGGAGGGGATCCTCATCTTTCCCTAAAATTCTGTAGTCGACGGCTTTTGTAAAGTGCAGTAAACCTGCCGTGAACCCCCGTTCTGATTGGTGGGGCGGGAGCGAATGGTTCATGACAGCGGAAGCCATTAAAGTTATTTGACCAGCTGTCTCCACACACCATCAAGGTCTTGTTAGAGTCGTATTATTCTATTGATTCTGACGTGTTGCCCGAAGCTGCCTCTGCCCCTGCTTGTGGCAGACGGCCAGGATCGGTATCTTTCAGCAGGAGAGGGGAAGAGGGTCGCAGCAGTCTGACGGCCAGGGAGGTAAAAGCAGGAGGCTTGTCAGTTTGAATCTTCAGACTGGTCGGGAACATCTCTTCTTGGGATGTGTTTGAGATGTACTTTTAGAGCTTTTCTTTAAATTTTGTTGTTACTGTGTCCCCGAGCAATGCACTTAGCTGGAGAAAAGAACACTGAAGGTTCATTCTGCCACCAGCCCCACACTCTGTCACAGCTCAGTATTTTTGGGCGATGCACTCATCCGCTTTCTTTCAAGAAAGATTGATACCACTCTCATAACTGTTCATTAAATAGAAGTGTGAATGTAGAGCCGGGAGACAGTTAGTTTGGGATAAAGGTCGAAGGGGGAAACAACTTGACTGACTACGAAAAACAGAAATGTACAGATGAGAAGTGGTGATTAAACTAGGTTCCAATCTTTATGCTAAGCTAAGCTAATTGTGGAAAGAAAGCAGATAAGTTGGATTTTGGCAGTTTATTATCAGAAATAGAATTTAATATTCAGAAGTATGTTTTCTTTAGTGTGTAATCACCTGAAAATAAGAAACAGTGTGTTTTTGTCACCTTAGAATGAGCTTTTAATCTATAGAGGGAGCAGGTCCTCTTCCGCAGAGTCCGCCATGTTGCATCACCATGTTTCTACAGGAGCCCAGAGAGGACAAACCAAACTCTTCCTCTAGAGGGCGCCTTAGTGTTTTTCGTGAGTTTCATAGCCACCATAGGTTTTCCTGCACGCTTGGAAAGTCTACGACGTCACCACTAGATGGCACTAAATCCTACACACTGGGCCTTTAATGTAGAGACAAAAATCATCTCAAAGGGAATAGGTGACGGAGACAGGAAAAAAAAAAAATATTGATTGTCTGCTTTTATTATTGGCCTGTGCGTAGTCCTTCGTGTCCAGTTATCAGTGCCTGCTGATGGCGAACTGTCAAACAGGGACAACAATGAAAATAATTGTTGGTCTCGTCTGGTTTGTTGTAGTTTTCGTTGTGATTATCAATAAACAGACAACCAGTCGTGATGTTTTCAAGAAACTACAGATGCTCATGCTGTGGGAGCTAGTGTACAAAACAACATATTTAAGCCGCTGAGCTAAGGAAAACACGCAGGCCAGAACTAATTTGATGCTCCTTTGTCCTTTTGTTGAAATGAAGCAGCTGAGATTCTCTCTTCTGCATCTCCTCCCTGAGGTTCCTCTGCTGTAAAAGAATCATGTTTTTAGTCAAATTATCAGGCAGAACAAGATGTTTTTCGTACTCCGGGACATATGATGATATGCTAATATTACATGTGTAATGCATGAGTTACTCATAGACGTAAACATTACACCAGCAAAGCAAAACCGATGTTATTTTGCATGGAAATGTCACAGTATTCATTTCAAGAGGTCCTAGATTCGTGGAGTATAGGGTTCATACTTTAAGGCGCAGTACATTATGTGAGTCTGCTGTGGAAGTACTCAGCTTTGACCCAGCATGGGTGCCTGCTGGAAGTACTCCAGTGACAGCTAGCTCATGCAATATAAATACACTTATAAAGCTAAAAGGATCAGCAACTGCACACAGCATGAGGGCAGTAATATACCCTGAATCTACAAGAAGCACAGGAAGTTGAAAGTGCTTTTCTCAGAATTAGAAGTGGGCTGTGGGTGCGTGCATATGTCTTTTCTATAATGTGATCGCCTTAATGTGTGTGTAAAAAAAAAAAAAAAAAGGCATATGTAGCACCTCTCTCTGCTCAGGATTCAATCCAGAGTTTATATATAGCTGCTGAGTTGTGTGGTAGTTTTGCATTCGCCGTCTTCGAAGCGTCCAACTTCTCACTTCCCACTCTGTGATGCAGCAAGAAAAAAGCAGCTGTGCAGAGCAGGCGTGTCAACACTGCAATCAAAACAACAGTTCAGATTTTTTTTTTTTTTTGTGATCTAATCTGATTACTACAGTGCAAAGTGGGCGATGTGCTTCATTTATCCTGTGAACAGCTGTGATTGTAGGCCAAAGCCACGAGCAGAACTTCTTCTCCTGCTCATTTCAGATGATTTCATGTGACTCACGTTTTCCGCCCTCCTGTGTTTACTTTGTAAACGAGATGCCGGGGCAGGACGCTGGAGTGAAGGCTTGAAGCTAAACCAGTGAGCAATCAGTGATGGAGGGAAGAAGTTGGATTTGAGAAGACAGGCAAAGAAAAGCAGGACTTAAATTTGACTTCACTTTGTTGTTTGGTTACACTGGGAAATACAGCAGGAGCCGCTGAAAATGGACCTTTCCAGTCCACTGTAGCAGTTTTGCAGGAGGTTCTGCTCTTGTAAACCATCAGATTTTGCACTGAAGTACTGTATGTGCTCCAGCTATGTCTAATCTAACAGGTAGCCTCTGATCCTGCATCTTCTCCCTCTAAAGATGTTTATAATATGATCACGCTTCCTTTGAATTTGCTCACAATGGCCTCGCCGTTTCAACCATCCACACCCCCTAAACGAGACAGACGGCAGCTGTAAAATGCAGAGTAGAAGCTGACAGATTAAACCTAACGTTGTGATGGTTTATTTATATGCTGAATAGAGCACATTTCATCAGTCCTTTAAGTACGGCTTGCCTCAGATGCAGGTTTTAACTGTCTCTGTCCTCTTCGCTGTCTTCCTCTGCAGATTGAAGACATTGTCACTCTCATCCAGGATGAGACCGAGGGCGTGCCCATCAGAACTGTCAAGAGTTTCATGACCAAAATCCCCAGTGTTGTTACAGGTAAGAGCTGTCCGTCGTATGTCGCTTGCCTTCTGATTAACTAATTTATCAGGGCGGCTTTGTATTTTGCACACATGACAAATGCTGCCATTTCCTGGTTAGGACATTCGCATCCTAACTTATTTTTACAACTGTGTACTGTCATTTACTTTTGTTAGATATTCACTTCCTGTCAACATTTTATTTTACAGATCTATAATTTCCAAGGGGACTAATCTGTACTAATTACCACAAAACTAAAGACAGTGTTCCTTTGATGCACACATCAAAACATGCACAAACCAGTCAAAAACATGTACAGTCAAACAATTCGACAGATATGGAGAATAAAGTTTACAGTCATAAATGGATACTAGGATCATAGTTACTGGGTTTACAGGGAGTTATAATTAGTATTATAGGACATATTAGACCTGTAAAAAGAAGCGTGACTTCATCATTTTATGTGTAAATGTTTGAAACATCAGTCCCCACAGGATTGATGTGAACTTACAGCATTGATTTGTGAGCCCGGTTGTAACGGCCGTGAACGGTGATGTGCCGGGGCTGCTTCTCTGTTTCTTCAGCGCTGGATCGCTGGAGAATAGCTGAATAGCTGAAGGGAAAGTGGGAGGACAACATATGATTAAGTGTTTGGAAAAGAGAGCGTGGAAAGTGAATGCTGTCCTCCTACTGTCAAGGTGCCCTTAAGCAAGGCAATAAACCTCCGACTGCCGCAGCAGAGCCGGGAGTGTAGGTGTGAAACCGATTTGAATCACCTGGAAAACATGCTCCGCCAGCATTCATAAATATTTAAAATGGAGGAATAAAAACATTATCAGCCAGTTGTGGCTGACAGGTAGAAGCTGAAGGCTGTAAATCGCCTGCTGGCTGCCTCCATTGATAATCTAAATCACTTTAACAGACTGGAGCCACAGCGGGAAGCTTCGACACACCCCGGCAAACGACGGAAACAAAGCAAGGCTATTAACATTCCTCTTTTTTCTCAGCCTTTGCTCTTATGGAAAACGCATTACCCCACTATGCCATAAGCAGAGCGTATCAACAAACACAATTACTGCAGCAGCCGACGGACGTGCAGAAGAGCGGCTCAGACGTTTGCAGCCGAGTGCCGAGGGCCAGCAAACGTAATGAACGATGAAGGATCGAACACCGCCTCCCTCAGGACTCAGACAGGAGAGGCTCGGATGAGATGACACTTGTCATCACATAAAATAATGTCAGCTCTCTAAATATCGCTCTCCTTTCTTGTTTCCTCCCTTCTTATATTCTTTAAATCATACACGTCTCTACTCGTGACCAAACACTGTTGAACGGTGATTTCTCTGTCTGTCCTCATTCAGGTACAGATATTGTACAGTGGCTGATGAAGAACCTGTCCATCGAGGATCCAGGTAAGGTTTGGAAATGATCGCAGACTGTGTTGTGCTGAATGTAAGGACGGCCTCCCATGATAACAGAGCTCTCTCCACTAAAAGACATACAAATACTGCAATACTGTTTAAATACTACAACCAAAGAAGCTCTAATAGTCCTTAACTTGGTGGTCACATGTACCCTGAAGCTGTGGCTGATCAATCTTATCTTAATGTTGGGAACTTACTTCAAACAGGCCGACCAGCAGCCCAGTTTATTAAGAGAGGTCATCTGCAGGTCTTTAATTAGGAAACACCTTTTGGTTTTATATTCCTGAAATAGTGCTGCGTTTAAAAGAGATGGGATTAGCACTGATTGCCATCAAACAAGCGTTGGGAAAAGAGCTGGGTGGGGAGATGCTATCTGGAGACATCTGGGATGATCCATATTCACTGTGAAGGACACGTTGGACAACCTCAAAAAGACGTGGTCCCCCTTCACCGCCTTCACTCAGCTGACGTCCCTTTATTGTTTTAATTACTTTATTAGTCATTAACTCAAGTACCAAGTCATTATTTTCAGCCCGATATGTTTGTTTGTGCAGATATGTGTGAGTTCTCCGCTCTGTTGAAGAATAAATATGCTGTTGAACTATTTTATTTGATTAATAAAAACATTGAGTGCCAAAACACTGAGCAGACTTTACCTCCAGGAGAAACAGCCAGCAGAAAAATAAGTGTTCATAAGTTAATAGGGGCAGCTGCAGTACACAGAATGAGCAGGAAAATATAAAAAAAAATAGTACAGTTTCAGAAATATACTGGCTAGTTTTTGCCTTTTGTTTGTTGTTTAGTTGACCTGACCTGGGGCATGGTGGTGGGAGAGCAGTGTTTATTGTTGGTACTGGAGCCCACAGCCTGGTCACTGAGTCAGTCACTGAGTCATCCATGTTTCATCTCCAGTCAAACTACGTCAGGGCTGGATGCTACAGCCGAAATCCAGCCTGAACTCCAAACAACAGACTGTATAAACACATGGTGAACAGCTAATGTGTGACCTTTAATGACATAAAGACTCCAAATGAGTGTCTTTGACTTGGTTGTCCTCATATCGCTGCCTCTCGGTCGATTCCGTCCGGGCAGATGTAGCGTCACAGGTAACATGTAAAGTGCTGAGGAACCCGCTGTGATCTGTTCTGCTCGTTCTGCTCCTTTCACAGCTGAGGCCATGCACATCGGGAGTCTCATCGCAGCTCAGGGGTACTTCTTCCCCATCTCAGACCACGTCCTCTCACTCAAAGACGACGGCACTTTCTACCGCTTTCAGGTGAGCGGGAACGTCTTGTTCACTAATTGTTCCTTTGTCACCAGAGACTGAGCTGAATATCAAATGCCAAGTTGCCAAGAAACCCAACGCATTGATTTGTAAACACTCTTCTAATTATGACTGCACACATGAGGCCGTCGCTGAGAGAGCTGCGGAGCATCTAGTGCTGCGTTTGGTGACGGCAGATTGAGTTTGAGGAGGCATCTGATGGATTAGTTTTATATAGTTCATGCGGCATGTTAACAGTAATCCAGACTGTCGATATATTGACAATTGCTCCCAGTTTTAAGAGGCTCTGACGTGCTGTGTAAATCAAATATGTTAAAAATCTATCCTTATAGCTGCTATTTAAATGTTCCTTTACGTCAGTCAATCCAGCCAGTCCAACAGCTATTAGATGGATTGCTGTGAAATTTTCAGGATGAAGCCTAAAGCCTTATTTTTCCATCGGCAGTTCAGTGTTTGTACTTATCCAGTCTCTGTATCTACTGGAAGCATTGGCACAAAATGTTGCACCTTGCATCACCATAATGTCATAATCTTAAATTTTCCACAAGATTTGGTCCATAGCTGCAAATATTAGCATGCTAACAGGCTAAACTAAGATGGCGAACGTGGCAAACATTATGCTAAACATCAGCATATTAGCATTTTCACTGTTCGCAAGACGTTAGCGTTTAGCCTATAGCATTGCTAACGTGTCACTAATGTGGCTGTAGATTCTTGGTCTTATTTAACACTTTGCAGCTTTTATAAAGATAGTGTGACATTTTTTTAAATTGAATCATGGAGGGAAATGAGTGGAGGATATTTTAGCCAATAAAAAGAGCTTGATACATGGCTAAAATCAAAAATTTCTTGTGAAATATGACTTTTTGAATATTTATCATATTAAAAAAATAGATTATCTAATAACTGCTCTTAATCATGAGTGGATTACAGCCTTTTTTTTCTATGTTAAATGCAAATTGCCTCTTGGTAACAGACCTAAGCTCAAACCGATCCCATCCTGCATTAATGTGAGAGACACTGAAGAGTCTGGCGAGGTTAATCTGATTGTGGGGGCCCTCCCTTTCGTAAAGACCCCAATCAGCTGTTGAAGATTGCTTGTTCTGTGGAGGAATTACAACACACCAATCTTGATCTTGATGACAAAAGGTCCCGTCCGCTGTCCACAGCTTCTTCAGCGCTGTGCTGGGATCCTGTGACCCAATTAAAAATGAATGGCGATCTGTTAAAATATTCATCAAGCGAGCGAGGGAGGGAGGCAGGTTTGGGGCTGAGTAGGCGGCAACCAAAAGCGTCACAGAGAGACATAGTGTAGTAGAGTAGTGGGCTAGAATTAGAGTCTCATCAAGGGACGACAAGGAAAGAAAAGCATGCTGACATTTTCCTCCTCCTTCACTGTTCTCAGATAAGACCGTGGCATTAAAGTCACAGATTAATTATGCCAGACTGTTTTATCCCGACTTTCCTAATTAAAAATAGGAAAGAATGTTTTCACATTGCTCAGTGGGGAACGGCACGGCGGCACGCGGCGAGATGACAACGATCTCTGCGTAGCTTCGTCTTCTTCCCATTCACTGCGTCTTGTTGGAGGGCCGAGTCTCCACCGGAGCTGGAGGAGCAGTTTAATTAAAGCAGACGGCAGTGCACATTACCGTGCTTTGACCTTGGATCTCCTCCTCCAAAGTGAAGTGGAAGAGAAGAAGAGGAGAGGAGGAGGAGGAGGAGGGCTGTTTCCCATAACAGAAAAGCTTCATAAAGATAATCACCATTCATTAGCATTTCATTTTCCGGTGCAAGGCAATTAAGTGCACAGCAAAGGGAAACACAGAGACAGGAAATCAAAACAGTTAACACCATGCAAATCTGCCCTTATTCTAACAGCTACACACGGTTTTCAATCTTTGATTCAAAACCCTGCGAGCTCTGTCAAATAACAGTCCTATCAGCGTCTGTTCTTTGCCCGCTGGCTTTATTGTTCTGCTTTCCCATTGTTTATTTTGCAGCTTTCATCGCTTCTCGCTTTATTGTGTTGCTGCAGTGCTCCCACGCCTCTGCAACGCCCCAGGATGCCTCTTACTGAGGAAGAGTTTCAGGAGTCAGCTGTTCTGAATCCGAATGAATGATGATACAAAATATTTTGATTGCTCACGTCGTGGTGCAAAGCAATCATGCGCACCGCTGTGTCTCAGAGGCAAAACAACTGTCTCGTAAAGGTCACCGTCATCACTCCAGTTTTCAGTCCACGTTTACCTGAACGGCTTCCGCTCGCAGATTGCGGCCTTTGAATATCCACCGGTTGATCAGCATCTTTTGATTCTTTTCACTTGGTTTTCCCGTCAGGCACCGTATTTCTGGCCGTCCAACTGTTGGGAGCCTGAGAACACAGACTACGGTAAGACTCTCAGAGGGATGCGTTAACATTTTGACACATGGATGTGTAGATAAGTGTCTCAGTTTGTACTTTACATGCACAGGTTTAACAGTGACTAACAGGTGAAGCAATGAAACATGGAAGTTCAACAAGATATTTCACAGAATGTTTGTTTGCATATGACCTGTACTGACATTTAACTACATAGACATGTAGATATCAGCCAGTCATTTGTTGACATGTGCCATGGTTGTATTTTTCTACCTGGTCTCACCCACCAAAAGCTTGCACAATTGAAATGTAAGTTTCTTTTCAAAGGCTGAACACATTTTGAATCATTCTGGCTTTGTTGTACCGTCCCACTTTGACCTGAAATCTTCCAAAGTCTTTACATTTTGGCAAAAACAAACTGAGGAAACGTGGATTTAAACCTCACATGGCGGACTCTGCCACTGGCAGTGAAAACTACCTGAAAGATTTAGGGGGATCTGTCTGAAACCTCACCGCTAGATGCCACTAAATCCTACACAGTGGTCCTTCAAAGAGAAATAATAACAGAATGTAAATATATTTAATGGATATTTCTAAAAATTCTTATGGTAAATGCTATCAAAAAATGAGGGATGATCTCAGGTAAAACATATGGATTCCACCTATAAAACATGTACATATCTATCATGAAAATAATCATCTTACTGTAACATGTAATCAAATATTAGATATTGACCCACTTGTGTCCTCAGTCTGAGTTTAGTGCCTTTAAAAGCACTTAATAATAAAACATGATCTGGCACTGTAAGCACGCTCTGTATCAGGTTATACCTGAATGTAAATACAAATAACCTCCCACTGAGCTGTGTAGTGTGGCATGACTTGTACCCTCCGCTGTGGAGAGGACCAGTCCACCGGATTAGTCAGTCACTGTTCCGCTTCATGGCCTTCATCCTGTCACAGAGGCAGCCATGGCTGAAGTTCAGAGCTCAGCGCCGCTTCACACTCCACCTCATAAACCTAAAGCAGCAGATAGGTGGACAGGCGCCCCCTGAAACCGATTACACTCTCATACCATGGGAGGGTGAGGAGAGATGAGGCGGGTACATGGGGGATGAGGGATGCATGGATGAGCGGGTGAACGGCGGCAGCAGAGTGTGCGCCCTGATAAACCCCGCTCTTCGATCTTCTCCGTCTCTCACTCAGCTATCTATCTGTGCAAGCGGACCATGCAGAATAAGACCAGGCTGGAGCTGGCAGATTACGAGGCGGTGAGTGCCGGACTCTTCCTCTAAGCTGTCACTTCTTACTATTGATCTGTGTGTTAAGCTTGGGGCAGGACAACACGACATCTCAAAGGTCAGATTTGTGTGTGTGCGTGATAATACGACATCTAAATTACATCTCAGAGCAGTCAAACTTAAGACCTGTGGGTAATCTTAACATTGAATTTATTAAGTTTTAATGTTATTTTCATCCTTGGAGGGTTTTCTTATCATTCCATGTCCTCAGCGTCTCCGTCTTCTCTCCAACAGGAGAACCTAGCCAGGCTGCAGAGAGCCTTTGCCAGGAAGTGGGAGTTTATCTACATGCAGGCTGAGGCCCAGGTCAAGTAAGTGTGCTCGGTTACCACGGCAACACACGAAACTACAATGCACGCAGTGATGTCAGCCGCGTCTCAGATAATAGATAAACAGTACAGTTTAATCTCAATGTGACCCCCACATATCATGAGCAGTGAGTGTGTGTGACCGGCTCCATTAACCCTCCTGTAATAGAATTTCCTACATTACCTTTCCAGTGTTTTCAGGCCACCGTAGGTCTACTGCTTTATGATTCTGAGGCAGATCGCATGATAAGTCCATTTCTTTAAACCAGCAGTGATGTGCAGAATGCTTTTGGGACTTATGGAAATTGAAAATGGAAGAAAAAGGAAGGACGACTGATTCCCACCTTTACCAAAACCAAGTTGGTTGAGGTTCTAAAATCTTTAACAAACGTGAATCTGGTTTCATCACGAGCGCAGTACTGAGACAAAGGTGAATCCTCCATTCTCATCCTGCTACATTCGACTGCTGCCTCTGCACCATCGATGGTGCTTTTTGCTTGATAGGTTGCGTAACGGTGTTGCCATTTCTGGTGCAGCTTTAAAAAGGTTTCGTTCCTATTTGACAAATAGATATTTTAATGTCTGCATCAACAGTCGTGCATCTTCCTCAGCTCCCCAGCGGTGTGGCGTCCCTCAGGGGTCCATCCTTGGACCACTCCTTTTTTCATTGGTTCAGCTGTGTTCAGGACATGTCATCAGATCTATTTCTCTGCTAAAGCCAGAAACCCGAATCACAGGTTGATCAGTTTATTGATGACTTTTGTTTACGACATGTTCCTGCTGCTCTAAACCGTTTCCAGCTTTTAACTAGAACCAGCCGACGGTCGCACATTGTTCTTGCGTCCCTCCTTTGGCTTTCTGTAAGATTCAGAATAAACTCAAAGATCCTGTTCAAAGGCTCTGCCCGACCTTCTGCCCGGTTACGTTTCTCATCTCCTCGTTCCACATTCCACTCCTCAAACCACTCCTGATCCACTTATCTCTGCTTTTTATCCATCCCTCTCTCAGCTGCAAAACAAAAGGCGATCATGCCTTTGCTGTTTTAGCCGCAACCCTCTGCAATCATCTGTCCCATCTACCAGATTTGCATGTTTATAAGCAAGCCCTTTTTTTAGATCTCCCCTCATGACTGTTTTTGTTGTCTGCTGTGTCTCTCATTGTATTTTCACCTTGCTTGTTTGTGTGTGTGAAACACTTTATAACCATGTGTTTTAAATAAAGCTCACATTAACTAGTTCCTTATTCGCATCCATATCAGTAGCACAATGGCTGTTTAGTAGTTATTAAAAAAAGCACTTATTCAATGCATTACTCTGTTCTACATCTGCTAGTTTTCCCTCAATAACCTCCTAATTGCTGCTTATTGATAGTAGGAGAGGAAATTGGCATACAAGCCAATATGCTACTAATATGAATGCTAACAAGCAATATGCACACCTGTAAAGTGTAAACATTTCATCTGTGGGAACACGTTTGACCACATGAGCGTCAATATTGTTAAAAACTGATGGACGTACAGACTTTATAATCTCTCTCCCCTTCTTATCCTTCCATCCTGATTCGGCTGCAGCATCTAATGCTGAAGCCAGGAAAGCTGCGCGCTGTTTTTCTAACAATGACTGATCTCATCTGCAGGATCGACAGGAAAAAGGATAAAACCGAGAGGAAGATCCTCGACAGCCAGGAGAGAGCCTTCTGGGACGTCCATAGACCAGTGGTAAGGCTCTGTCTGTGAGGCTGCAGCCGCCTGACTCACCCTCCATCCACATGCTGCCTCTTTTCTATCTCTCTGCAGCTCTCTTGGGTTTGCTAAGAAATAAAGTGGAAGTACCTGAAATCGAAGGCTGAAAATCACCAGCGTTGACTGTAATAATATGTATTTTTCTTGCTCGTGTTTTTTCCAGCCTGGATGTGTTAACACGACGGAGATGGACATCAGGAAATGTAGACGCATGAAGAACCCTCACAGAGTTAAGAAGGTGACAAGTTTAACCTGTTTATGACAAACACACACAGTGTAAAAATACTCTAAATGCTGAAAGAAATGCTGACTTTGAGTGGAGATAAGTTGACGAATAACCTCATCAACACTCTCCCTTAATGAGCTTTGCTTTCATGCAAGCCATCACTTCTGAATTACTGAAACTTTATCCCTTTAATTTTGCAACACAATGCACTGTGGCTCTCCTGGCAGCCGCTCTCATGCCTCATCTACACTGCAGGAAAATAATAAGCTCGCGTTTTATCTCTCCATTACCTCTCCCACTCCTCCTCTCCCGTCATGTTCAAACGGCCCAGTCAGTGTACGGCGTGGCGGAGGAGGGAACGCAGTCCCAGAGTCCCATACATACTCCCTCGCACCACTGCAGGAAAGGCACCAAGGAGGATGTGGAGAAAGAGGTAAAACGTTGTGCATTGTTGAGGAGTGAAGACCCTCGAAATCACTGTGATTTGATTTCACCGCCACAAAAGTGCTGCGAAGAAGACCGATTGTATTTGAGCTTTGCAGGAACTCTGCTGTATTGCTTTCCAGCACAAAGGGGAGATTGATTTTCCCTGCAGAACAATGGCAGAGAGACAGACGACCGAAAACAACATGATGTAACCGCTCATGGGAAAATGGCTCTTAATTATAAGGGAAAAAAAAGACTAACATTACCACTGAGGCGGCCAACCATCTCAAACACGCTCGTTTTTGTTTATATGTACTTATTTCGTAATGCAGAGGCACTTGTTTGCTGTAATCACACACTTTCAGAGAATTCAAGGCGCTCGCTGTGTAATTTTGTTTGCTGTTCTCTTACAAAACCGGCATAAACAAACGCTGACTCCTGCCACCTCCTCTTTCAGATCTTATTCCTGAACACCCAGCTGGATCGTCACCGTATGAAGATGTCCAAAGTTGCTGAAAGGTACAGGAAACTCTTCTCGGCGCTGTAAATACTGCACGTCGTGAACAGCATATCGAATCTTTATCTTCTCGGTCTACACGTTATGTGAGCTGAGGAGGAGACGAGGTCGCCTGCCTGCTCTCCCATCTGCTGTGCTTCCTCTGACCGTCTATAATCAGACAAACCTGTGCTCTTCCCTTTCACTGTGAACTACAGCAGAGGCAGATGGAGGTAGTTTGGTTGTGGCACCTCGTCTGAACCTGAGCTGCTTTCAGTTTGGCATTTGGAGGTAGAGCGTCGGTGTGGAAGGGGCTTCAATTCCACAGCATTTGTACTATTGTTGTTTCAGTTTGGGGATGAATTGGAGGAAGGTTATAGGTTAAATAGGTTGCGGCTACTTCCTGGATTTCCCTGCTTCGCCCCATCAGTTTGGAATAGGGGTCCAGGGTCAGCACATGTCACTGAACGTGCATGTCAGTGGCAGCTCGTGGAAAAGGGAGAAAGAAGAAACACATTGCTTTAAAATGGGGCCCAGCATCCAGGATTAGACCACTGAGGTGACTCAGAAAGACTCTACAGGCACTGCAAACATCTCCATCTTATCAAATGATTTCTCTCTACAGTTTTATCAGATTATTGCTTCTCTTAAAAAAATCTTCCATTCGAGCAGAATTTTTCAACCTGCTGCCATCCGTTTCTTTAAGTGAGCGTCTGAGTCTTCAAACCAGAAAGAAGCGATGCAAACACTTTAAGCTTCACAAATGTCAGATTTACTGTGAACTTACTTACGACCTCGTCAGCTTCATTGATTTTTGTAAATGTCTGCTTATTGGGACAGGAGCATCTATCTTTTTTGGTGTCGGGGTTGCGGTCCTCGAGCCTCCTCTCTGCTGTCCGTTTGTCCGACAGTCCCATCCTCTGCTCCGTCAGTCAGCTCAGACTTTTCTTCCCGGCAGAGCAGAAAACTGTGATGACTGCTGGCTGCCGCGCCTCTCTGACCTTTCAACCTCCTGAATTCACAACCAGAGCTCAGTTTAATTGATGCTCCACAGAGCGGATAGTGTGAGGGCATTTATCCAGACTCTACAACAGACAGCACGCCAAACAACGATCAGGATCACATTCGAGATGACTAGTATGCATTTTATATCACTTCACATCAGGGACAGTTGGTCAATTATAATAATTTGTGCACTGCTGTTGAAGTTTGATTTTTTTGGAGTCATAAGTGACCACATTTGGATGAGAGGGCGGAGCTGCGGAGGATACGCACCGCTATGCCTCACCTGTGGTACTTGTCAATCACAGGTAGCCACGCCCTGAAACAGACCGTGCTTTATTGTGTGTTTTTACATGAAATGAGACCATAATTTACAAGATGAGCACCATGCGGAGCTGAAGACGACTTGAAACGAGCAATTGAGAGCATGAACTCATTAGGAAAGTGTTTACTGGAGTAATAACTCAAGTAAGAAGCAGCGATGTCATGCAAGGCGAAATTGTGGGGGTGGAGGCACAATTAGAGCAGCGAGCATGGGGGTGCTTACAGAAAGAAAATATAAGATGATGACAGTTTTCTGCAGTTTGACATGTGACATGTGTTCAAAGACTTCAGGAGGATTATTTTAAAAGTTCACTCACACAGTTTATGTATGTCCAGAGCAGCCGGACTGAGGGATGCTGCTCAAGGCTAACTCTGTTTCCTCAAACTGCAGCTTTTGGAAGAAATGTACCCCACAGAGAAAGGTGGTGTGTGACTTTGTGAAGTATGATCTATGACATAATTAGAGTATTAATTAGTTTGACACATAATGATGCAAGTGGGGTCATTTTCTCATAAGCTTACACACAATCAGACTTCTCAAACGTTTATTTTGTCCTTGTTTGTGCATTTTTGGCCGTTTTCACTTGGTTCCAGATGCTCTTAAATCTTGCCTTGGTTTTATTTTGTGCTCACAAAATGATTTTCCTGCAACTAAACTCGTGCACAGTTGAGAAAGCACTGCACACGAACGCCCAAACAAACCTTGAACGCAGCTTGTTGTGGACTCTGTTCCTGCTGTCGCTGTCCGTGGTGCTGATTCCCTCCTCGTCTCTGCAGAGACGACGTCTGTTTGGTCTCATCGTCGCATGTCTTTCTCTGACATCCTCTGATCACGGAGTATCGGTTTTTGTTTCGTTTCTCGGTGGACTGATTAGTCTCAGGCCTGATTCAGAGCTTTTTCGTGTTCTTTTTTTAAGTCCTAATGCCTCAATAGTTCCTCAACAGCTCGTGATCCACCTCCTCTTTCCGTGTCCTCTGTGTTTGTTTGTGTCTCAGTCTGATAAGCTACACCGAGCAGTACATGGAGTACGACCCCTTCGTGACGGCACCGGAACCGTCCAACCCGTGGACCAGCGATGATCCCTCCCTCTGGGATCTGGAGGCCAGGTATGAAACCAGAAACCGCAGCAGCTTCACTTTCAGAGCCGAGCGGTGCACATTAAAACAGTGTTTGAACGTGCAGGCTTCACTCTTCTGTGGCCTTTTGATTGTTTTTGATCACCATCACATGTAAAAACTCAGTGTTGTTCTGGGTTGTATTTGTTTTTCTACTGAGTTGTTTTGGTTGCAGTGATTGTTTTGTTGCCTTTCTCGCTTAATTGTTTGTATAATTACTAACAGACCAAAATCAATCTCGTTAGACACAGAATTTATGTTTAATTGTTGTTGAATGACAAATGTTTCGGGCTGTTTGTGTCGCCTCACTTTAATTTCTGGCTGACTGTTCTCAGCTGCTTTTCGTGACTACAGGAGCTACGTGAAGTTTGGTGTGTGTCCTCAAGTGATGTCACTCGAGTCAGCTGAAGCTCGTCTCTTTATATGTCTCATAAACAATGACTCAAAGGAAACTCAGGGGTCATTCATTCAGCTCACTCGATCAATCCAAACCAAATAATCCACCTCAGTTTATGTGCCGCAGATATCGGATATGTCAGATTATTGATCATCTGCTGAAGTGTTTTCAGGAGATATGAAGTAATGAACGGCGGTCTTACCTCTCAGAGAAAGCAGCCACAGCTCTCAACAAGTTGCACTGTGCTCTGCACTCCTGGCCTGCCTGAATTATGCAAGAATTAATTAGAGCAGACGTATAATCATTGTGCCTAATGTAGCTTAATAATTCAGATGAATTGATTAATTGCAGGATAGGAGCAAATATATTCCCCGCTGAGATTAAAATGATTGGATTTCGGATGAACGTCATAATGCGCAGTTTTCCAGACACCAATATCACACTGACATCAGCCCTTTTGGACGTCTCAGAGGCCGGTCGAATTGGAGGCTTTAATGTCTCATTCTTTCCTCTGCAGCCCTCCCCACACCGAGCCTTTCTCCACCATTTCCCTGTAATTTAATAATCTCTTCTAATCTCTTTAATCTTGACCTGACTGCAGAAGCTTCAGGTGGATCTTTACACTGCCTCTCTCTCTCTCTCTCTCTCCATCCTCTCCCAGTAAGGAGCCCAGTCAGCAGCGGGTGAAGAAGTGGGGTTTCTCTCTGGAGGAGGCCCTGAAGGACCCGGCAGGGCAGGAGCTCTTCCTCAAGTTCCTGGAGTCTGAGTTCAGCTCAGAAAACCTGCGGTGAGCACGCACGACGCCCCGACAAGCATCTGTAATGCGTTCGTGTTGTGGTGACATGCTGCGCTCCAGTGAGTGAGAAAAATCCTGCAGTGCACAGCAGTGGTGCAGTTTACATTCAGGGTTTGTTTGAATGAATGCAGGAAAGAGGCATTTTTAAGGGAAAGTTTCTCCTGCATTGGAAACACACGGATTCATGTAAATTTAAAGCTGCACTTTTGTGACGTTGTCATTCAAAAGCGTTCGCTGCTCTGAGAATAGGCGCAGATTTCTCTCTGTTCCAGCCCGCCATTTCAACCCACTTACACGCCATAAACACGGGAAGAAACAAATCTCAAGTGGAAGATTTCCCAGTTCCCGGTGGTTTGAGAGATACCTGAGATCTGAACCTCCAACACACGGAGAACAGAGCGCCACTCAGTGAAATCAGAAAAAAACAAGAGCAGGAAAAAAGGATTCGGTTGAGCTTTGCATCTGGAAATCCAATTACTCAGATTGTGCTCAGCACGATGTGTCTCTCTGAAACTTGGTAGAAAAGAGCAACAAAGAGCTGAACAGAATTATCATCAATATTAGATTAACTGTGTGGTGTGAGGGGGGGTGCTGTGTAAAATGTATAAAAACACTGTTTGGCAGTACACACATTGCAATAACCATTAGCTATTTTGTTGCCTTCAAGTCTACTGAAGTGTACTCAAGTAGTCCCTGAGTACCACCTGAGTGATACCTGAGTATACGTGTGTGTAAGTAGTTGCTAAACTGGCTAATCTCATCTCTTTTATTTGTGCATCCAACGCTAGAAACCGCTTAAAATCACATTGGACTTTCCCTCAGATTTGGACCTCATCTCCTCATTTTCCAGCTGAAAATCAATCCTCCATGTGAGATAAACCCCCGCGGCAACGCTGGCACACACACATCCAGGCCCCCAGCGTCCAGAGATAACATCCAGCTAGCCAACAGCACGGATAACCACCCGTATCCCATAAATCAACAGTGCAGGCAGCGGCCTGCAGTTGCTGGAGATGACCCTTCTCTCTCTTCCCCGTGATTTAACGAGGCTGTTGATTTCACACGCTCGTTGTTTATTGATCACGGCACAAATATTAAATCCATCCTTCACTGAGGCTGCACAGATTCGTGGACTCCACCGTGTTCAGAGCAGCAATAAGTGGGCGCCTCTGTGGCCTGAGAGGACGAGCGAGTGTCCCTGAAAGCCTCAGAGAGAGAGAGAGGGACTTGTTGGGAGTCATAGACTCTGGGAATGAACTGTGAGAGATAGCACGGAGGTTGTTGATACCTCTGAGCTACAGAGGGAGATAAGACTCACACAAACACACCGAACGCCTTATCACCTCTCGGCTATCCCACCCGTCTCCTCACCCCTCTCTCTCTCTCTCTCTCTCTCTCTTTTCTGGACCTTTAATTGCTTTTGCTCTTATGAGGGGAGGCAGAGGAGTGTGAGAGAAGCAGAGCCCAGAGGAGTTCCTCTCTATATTGCTGAAGCAGTCCACAGATCAATATAGATATAAACCAATATTAGAGGAGGCGGCCGGCGGCTCGCTGCTGCCTCTGGTGTTAAACACAGCTCATGTCGCCTGTCTGACGCTGGATGTTTACCTGTCTGAGAGTGAATGCCTTCGAATGCTTAACGGGCCCATAGGAAGTCATTCCTTCACAGGTTTCACACTTCATGTCTTTGAAGGGTTCTTTCTACCAGTAATACAGCTGTCAGACTCACTGTGAGCCCACTTAAGACGAAATGCACTTTATTTTTTCCAGTTTTATCTGTTTATTTTGCCTTTGAGGAGGATTGTGATTCGCTGACTTTGCTCTGCAGGACAGGCAGCTGCTCGCTTTTAGACTATAACCTGCACCACTGAAGGTTCACGTCCAGCTGTTGTGCTCCGCTTGACTTTTTAGAGACACGTGGTCCTCACAGGACAGCCAAAGATAAGACGATCTTATATAATATGATGCACTGCTGTGGGTTAAAGTAGCAGCAGTCTGTAAAGTAGTTAAAATGAGCTCAGCCTTAAACATCCGCAGCAGTAAAATGCAGCAGTAATATTAATTCATAACCATCAGATATTATAATAATAAAACACTGACGGGAACATTTTACTGCACAATGAGTTTTACCGTTAACACTGAAGTACATTAAATAATACTTAATGAATCCGGTCTCTCATGCAGAGCTATTGTTAGTGGATACAAGGGGAATAATCTCACCCTGCTCTTTCTACTCTGTATTAAAAGGTAAAAGAGTTTCTGCAGCGTGAAATTGTTTAATGTCTCACCGATAAGACCACAGACAAACAGCTTGTGTGCACGTGTTACTGTGTTAGTCCAATCTTTGTCTGAGGCCGGTTCGATTTGTTGGGCAGGTTCTGGTTGGCAGTGCAGGACCTGAAGAGGATGCCCCAGCAGGACGTGCCGCAGAGGGCGGAGGACATCTGGGCGGAGTTCCTGGCGGAGGGGGCGCCCAGCTCCATCAACCTGGACTCCCACAGCTACGAGCGCACGAGCCAGAACCTGAAGGACCCCGGACGGTACAGCTATGAGGACGCACAGGTGAGCCAACCCGAGACGCAGGAGGGGAGCGATGAGGTGCGTTTGAGCTCAGGTGAATTTGTCCCATTTAACAAGTTATTAACACTCAAAGGGAGAACTCAACCCAGTCGAATATTCTCAATTTACTGGCCTCTATGGAAGCGCAATAACAGCGATATTAAAGTATTCCTCATTTTGCTGTGGACCCCACTTTAATACCTACAGGGACTCCAGTTTTAATGAAACACTCCACTGTAAAATTGATGAAAAAGTGACTAAAGTCCCTTCAAAACCTCATTAACGCCGCCCCCCCACACACAGAAACAACAATATCCACCACTGACATGCATTTGTGCAGTAAATTACACTCCAAGGAGAGAGCGGGGAAATACGCAGAGTCCAGAGAAGCTCCTTCTTCACACCTGCCAGCAGAAAGGTTAACTAACCCGTCTGGCTAAACTGAAATTCAGTGATACACACGAATAATAATCCCGCTGACTGTTAATACACAGAACACTGCAGAGAGTCGCAAAACTGGAAGCTGTTCAAGATAGAGAGAAGACAAAAACCTCAAGGTTGCACCTCCTGTAATCTGATAGACGAGACGAATACGATGATGTAACAGTCACCTGGTTTACAGGTGATACACACAGATCGCACAGGACAGTTAACGCTCCATCTGTTACCAGGAAACTGTCAAACTCTGCGTGTTCAAATGGATTTTCAGGCTTCATTAACGTCATAAAACCTCCGCTGTGAGATCATGTAAGTGTACTCCAGTAGTCTTCGAGCGCCACTTGAGTAATACTTGAAGTGCAAACTGCAGTGAAAATCAGGATTCATGAGCGTTCAAAACACACTCGCAGTACAACTGTACGATATCACCAGTGTGTTGGAAATATACTTCAAATGAAGTTCAAGTACACTTTAATGAAGCATACTAATAATGTATTTCAGATTTCAACTAGAAAATAAGTGTACTTTTCTAGTACTCTATTACCATTAAAAGTATTTGTAATTTAGTACACATTAATCCAATAAAGTACACTTTTTATAAATACTTTGAAATACCACTTTAAGTATTGCATAATAAGTATAATCTATAAGTTTTAGAAGTACACTTTTTTTTATAAGTACATGTCAAACATGCTTTAAATTAAGCACAAAAGGTAAAAGTGTACTTGTACTGACTTTTCTACACTTAAATAATATTTCTAATACACCAAAGTGTACTTTGACCTGGTTCCTGGTAAATAATTTGGTTTCTTCCTTTAGTGCTGCTTCTCCATATTTTATTTCCTGTTTTATTCCTGTTCAATTAGAGTATCTTGTGCATGTGCAGCGTGGAGGCTCCTCCATACGTCAGGATGAATATATCACCTGTTCAGGTGATCGGTGTTTGACTCTGACTATCTCGCCCACTTGTCTTTCTCTCGCACGCTTCACTAATATCACCTAATGGCTTCATATTGTTCAGTGATTCCTGGAGAATACGCCTCTGTGGGCGACAGATAAGGCTGCTGGAAAGAAGTGTTGGGGCCTGCTGGCGTCTTATCAGATTTCCTCTCCTGTTTCAAGGGAGGAGTTACACAAAGAAAAGATTTTCCCATGTGCTACAGCCACCTTCCTCCCTCAGCGACCGCCTCGTGTGGTTCATGCAGCTCTTGTGCGTTGTTAGCACGGAACCAGATGAAAATCCCTCCTCCTCCTCCTCCTCCTCCTCCTCCTCCTCCTTGTTCTGGCAAACATTCAGAGCCACGTCTGCCTCTTCTTCTCTCCTTTCAGGACCACATCTACAAGCTGATGAAGAGCGACAGCTACACACGCTTCCTGCGCTCCAACGTGTACCAGGACCTGCTGATGGCCAGGAAGAAGGTAAGCGAGTTGTGAACGAAAACGAAGCATTTTCTCGCTCGCTGCACCTCTGCCGGCACTGACATGTTTCGCTGTCCCTTCCACTCTCCAGCCTGAAACGGAGCAGGGCCGACGCACCTCCCTGGAGAAGTTCACTCGCAGCGTGGTGAGTGTCCCCTTGCCTCTGCTTTGCACTCTCAAACTGCATTCGTTAAAGTAAAAAAGATCAGACCTGCTTCTATAAGTATTTTCAGTTTTGCTGCTGTTGCTCATGGATCAGCTTCCAAAAGTTTGAATGCAGCAGCCGCTTCTGCTCCGTCATCTTCACACTGCTCAGCTTTTATTGCCGCTGCTCTTCAGCTCCTTCCCTGAGGGCACATGTTCCTCTTATTAATATTGCTTTCAGGGAATGGTTGACTGAGGGGAACGTGTTGTTCATTGCACTAATTAATTTGTCCAGCTTTGTAACCGTGAACAAAGAAGTGCTTGCAGGGGTATTGAGGCAGGATACGTGTGTGAAAGGAGGCTTTTGCAGTGTAAAATCGAAGCTAAATAAGGGGATTAGATGATTCATTCATTCATGTAGTTTCTGTGGCAGGAGTTCTGTTGGCAGTCATGACACAGTGACAGGTGTTGTTCTCTTCAAACCAACACCTGAAGCCTTTGCTGCACACTTTGAGCTTTGACATGTTTCCTGCAGACCAGCCTTTGTCTTTGCCCCCCGCCCCGCCTCACCTGCCTCGCTCTCTCTGCCTCCCACCAGGGCAAGTCACTGACGGGCAAACGTCTGACGGGCCTCATGCAGTCGTCCTGACAAGGCCTGGATGAAGAGTAGGGGGAACCACAACCGGAAGAGCTGCTCACCTCCGGGGAGCAGGTGGAAAAGGACCCTGGGGCGTTCGGGTGTGGCCGTGGGAGGCGGGTGAGGGCGCCGAAACGAGCCTCGACCGCCGGCCCGGACCGCCAGCACGTTTGAAAATCACCTCAGATCAATTCAAGAGGACCGACATCATGCAATAAGTCACCAGACCTGACACCAGGACCGTGCTGTCACAGCGTAGAGGACAAACAGTGCTACTCTTCTTAGGAGGTTTCTACTCAAAAGGCCTGCACCAGGCTCTGTTGTTTCTCTCTTGTTGTTTTTCTCTACTATCTACACTCGTGTTAACATGGCGGCTGAAGAGGCCGGCGCTTTACTTTCAGTGATATAAACATGGAATGCTTGAAAATGAGACTTAGATTAATGCTGTAGCTAGCTGTTTTATCTCACGTCGATCACGGGGACGATGTAAGGCACGGAGGGGTCACAGTAAAACATCTGCACTCGAGCTGGACTTCACACGGACGGTGGTGGAACAGGTGGAGGGCACATGATTAACAGTGTCCAGTGGTGGTTCAGTTGGCTCTAATGACATTTCATCTCAACTAATGCCTGTTTTTATGCTCATTCCAGACTGACTGACTGACAGCTTGTATAAGTTCTCCCGCAAACTCGACCTGCTCAGGTACAGCAGGTTGTTCCTGGACAACAGGTAAACAGGAAATTAGACTTTTAAAATGTCTGGCAGAAATGTGTCGTTGAAAAGAGAGGGCATCATCAGCACTAACTATCCAGAAAAAAAGAAGAATCTGTCGTGTATCTGTATCCTGGATTTCCACTGCCACTGTAATCGTCCTGTAGCCACCGCACTGAACAGACAGGTGTAACCTCCTACAGTACAAGGCTGAGGTCGTGTTACACAAGTGAGCGAGTTGACATGTTGGGCTTTATTCTTCTGAACATTCCACTTCAGGCGGCCACAGCGGGGTTTGGTGGGCTCACCGCTGACCATTCTTCACCTTATGTAAAGAGGACCATGATAATAAAAGAGGAATGCACAATGAGGATGTCGACCGTTCTTTCACACGTGTCTGTTAATTCCTCCAGGAGCTGCAGAGAAATTCACCTTGAAACGGGGGGAAAGTTTCCAGAACAGTCCTGAGGTAACGGAGCCACACGGCTGCTTTTGAACTTTAACTGCAGCTCCATCAAACAGGTACACGTTTGCTCTTTGTAGCCACATACTGCCCTCTAGTGCACCTGGACTGAAAGCGCTGCTAAATGTTCAACTCTTGTCTCTTGGAAACTGGAACTCAGTATATACAGAAGAAATCAGGAAGGCAACCAAAGATAAATCATCCATTTAATATTAAAATCATCACTCACATCCCCCAAATGTAGCTGGTTTAAATGTGGTCTTAAGTAAAAAGTTACTGTTTTAGGGTCTAATTGAAACTCATTTAGCAGCTCCAGCTGTGCAGGTCTCATCTGTTCACACTCTGCTGTCTGACGGCTGCGAAGCGCAGCAGCACCACCTGGTGGAGCTTCAGGAAAAATGCAAATCAGGCTTTCAACAGGCTTCTTTTGAACCTCAATCCTTAGAATTACTTTTTACTTAAGTGGATCTTAACACTTTACATTAAGATACACATAATCACCATTAACTAGCTGTGTATTAGCACATTTGTTAGCAGCATATTGGCTCTTTGTTCATGTCATTGTAAAGCACTTTTTAATGCCTTATTCTGAGGGGTTGGGGTTATTAAGATCATAAATCAAGGACAAGAAGTTAATATCAGTAAGAAAACTCTTGCTGAGCTAGAAGTTGGAGAATACGGTGCTTTATAATGACTAATAAAGAGCCAAAATCTAACTAATATGCATGCTAATAAACAACTAGTTATGGTGAATATGTGTGTCAACAAATACTTAATAGTAAAAATCTGTAATAAAATCCCGTCCAGGAAGGGTTCTTCAGGGTTCAGACGCTCATTTCAACATAGTTTGTCATCGTACTCTGCAGTTCAAAGAAGGACAGGACAATCGGTGAGATGCTATCAGGAGTATATTTGAGAAACAGCTGCTGACGTATTTTCAGCCACACCATGCAGAACATACACTGCCATAACCGTCCTGCAGAAACCTTGTACCTTCAGTTCAACAGCACGAGCTGCGGCTTGTGTGAAATTTCCCCGTTACACCAATCAAATCGACTGATGGAGTGTGGAATGTTAAAGGAACACTGCACCCAGAAATGCTCTCATCATCAGCTAATGTCGCGTACAGCCATGAACGGGCATAGCTTTTACCGTAGCTGCTGCTTAGATTTTTAGGTAATGACGTAGATGCTTTAGAGCCATTAGACGAGTAAAACTGTTTTAATCATTTTTAGAGCTGTAAAAACACATCGCCGGCCACTTCTGCGTATCTATCAGTGGAGAAAATGCAGACTTCCTCATTGTCAGGGAACAAGGTTTATGAAGGACAAACGTAGACACACAAATATATAAAGTGTAATTTTTCACTCGTTTTCGTTTAACAAGGTTAAATAATAGAACTGAAGGACTCAACGTATCCTGTTCCACCTCTGCAGGAGGGACCTCACTGAAAAACAAAGCAGATTTACAAGAACAATTTGTCATTTGGCAGACGCTTTTATCCACAGCGACGTACATATGAGGTTTTCATACATCACAAGCAAGGTTCTGGACAGGAGGAGCAACAGGAGTAAGTGTCCTAACGCAAACTGTTGGTCCAACTGGACATAGGTACTGCGAGGTAAAGCTTAGAGTGATAGAGAGTTTAGTTTTTATCGTTTAAGAAAGAAGGTGATCAGTGAAGAGTTTGGTCTTCAGCCTGTTTCTAAAGATCGAGAGGGAGTTTGGTAACTCGTTCCAAAAAAAAAAGGGAAAAGCAGAGGGAGTAGCTGACCCTCCTATCGAAACTCAGCCTAGATCCAAATTTAAGCCAGAAATAAGGAAAGGAAACACTTACTGACCGACTGCCAACTCCTACGTTCCACAGCCAAGCTTGTTCTGTTTTAAAGTAATCACACATCCCAAAATATAATTAATAGTGCGAGCAGCTGTAACCACAGCGCAGGCCTTAATGCTAATCTCCTCCTTCACGTGAACTCAGTGGACATTTTAAAACACTTGAGACCTCGATCTGTAGCCATTAAGGGTTTATTGACCAGAGCCTTCACTGTACATAACGTCACTAACTTTCCCAAACATGAAGACACAGATGTTCCCGTGTGGACATGCTCTGCACTGACGCTGTCGGCAGTGACCACGCTTAGCAGCTAATGGCAACAAATGGGATGAATTTAGGTTTTACATTTGGGAATCAGGCACACAGAACCTGACCATGGTGTGCAGCTCTATGGTAGCAGTTAGGCAGCTCCAGCAGGACAGGACAGAGGCTGCACTCCTTTGATCTCTAGAGCCTTGTTGAACTGCACATCCATGGTCTTGGAAGCTTTGGTGATCTTCAGGTTCCTCAAACAACCTCTGAAGGAAGTTCTGGTAGAGAGAGCGGCCTGATGGACTCCATCTGAGAGAGAGAAGTAAACAGTGACTACGTTTACATGCCCGCTAAGATGTTTACAAGGATAATGAAAGTGAATGTTGCACTAATGTTCTCGTTTACATGCAGCAGTGCATCCTCAGATTAACAAACACAGCCGCCTCCTTTCATTCGTTCAACCATCGTCTTGAAAAGGTCAACGTTGCGCCGTCTTTCATATTGTTTCATAGCAGTTAAATGGATTCAGATCAGTCTCAAGTACTAATGAATGCACACAAGAGTTCTCGTATATCTCATGTATATAAAACAAATCCACACAAGTATTTCTTTCATAGTAGAAATCCACAAATATATGTATTTAAAAGAATTTGCAGTTTTTCATCCAAACGTATTTGGATGTCTAACATTTAACTGTTGAAGCTGCATTTTTTTGATGCAGGTGAGTCACAAATGCCTTCTTTTCAACAGGGAATAGTCTGCAGCCAATCGGATGAGCGTAGATTGGAGGGTATGCGCTCATGCTCATGGAGCTCCTCTCCACAGGTAACTGATAACTCTGTCAGGCCTCATTAAATATGTGTGAGTTATGAATGCATTAGCTAGCTAATGGATGGACAAAGGTTGTCCATTACATAGCTAACTTGTTAGCTAACGCTAGTGTTAAATACCACATGATTAACTTAGCAAGCATCCATAACTCAAACATATTTAATCATGTGCGACAGGAGAGTTATCGTTCACCTCCGTTCTCTCCTCATGTGCTAATTCATTACAACACTGCACCTCACAGTAAATGGATCTATGCTCACGTGATTGGCTAAAGGATTATTCCCTGTTTCCAGGCGTTTTTTTTTTTTTTTTTTCTTAAATGCAGGTTCAGCAGTCTGAACATAAATGTGACAAAATCCACAGATGTTTTGGATGAAAACTGCAAATACTTTTAAATACAAATGTGTGCATCACAGATACATGTGTGGATTTGTTTTATATACAAGAACAATGATTTTTTTTGTTGGCATTGAAAAATATTAATGTGGAGAGTCATTTAAATAGAAATCCTGAAATACGTCTGTGAATCCTTCTGTGCATTTATTAACAGTGACGCTGGTCTGACTCCATATAGGTAGCAGCAGTAGTCGCGTATGAAATGGACGATTTCTATGAATTTGCTTGATTCTTTAAGTTGGTACCAGCATCGTCTTCTAGGTGTGTGTTCTGAGGCAGTCATACCTGGATATCCTCCGACGTAGATGGGGTCATTGGTGTCGCATGTGTTGGAGCGCGCGTTAGGACTCTCTGCTTGGCTCTGCTTGCCGTCGACCACCAGCGCCACCCTGTGGCGAAGCTTGTTGGCGACGACGGAGTGCCACTGGCCGTCGCAGAAGCCCTCCCCTTCAGGCAGGTGCTCGGCTGTGATTCGTCCAGCTCCGTTGTCGACGTGGAAGAGCAGCTACGGAATATGGAAATAGAAAAATAATTAGAAATCTATAGCTCGACAGTTTAGGAAGGGCTGCAGCTGGTTTGCTTAGCTTAGCACAAACAATGGAAACAGGTGGAAACTGCTAGCCTGGCTCTGTCCAAACTTAACATGGACATGTTTTACTGCACCCCTTTGTTTAGTCTGTACCAGATAAAGTGTAAAAATGGCTCTATGGTATCTATATGTATTTCCCTAAATGATGAACTGTTCCTTTAACTGTACCTTGCCCTGGACGATCTCTAGTCCCAGTCCGTCGCTGGCTTGGTTACTGATGGCCAAAAGCACTCCGTTGGTTCTGCTGGTTCTGAACTCTAATGCTATGGACACATCTAGACCCACTCTGTAGGCAGAGACTGGACAGAGAGATTATTATTCACCTTTTATCCACCTTTGACAAGAGAAGGGTCCATTTCTGCTCGGGTTCAACTAAATGGTTAACTGGTCGCTGCGAGGGTGATTATACACCAGCTGACCCCAGGACAGCGTCTACAGCATGCAGGTGGTTTGTCAGTGTCTCGGCTCACCTGCTTTCAGGAAGCCAGTGCCGTCAAAGTAGGTGCCCGGCTCAGTCGCCACAAAGCATCTTCCTACCATGTGACTGGAGGTGGGCGCGGCCATGTTGAAGTTAAAGTCCTCGGTGACAGTCTCAATGCGACCTGGGCAGAGAGGAGGAGTCTGAACGCTTACTTTAAAGTATTAAATATACTGCGTGTACAATCTCACATGCAACACAGATTCCTTACCTGTAGCAGATTTCGTGCTCACAGGACTTCCCACCATCCTAAAGTTGCGGATGCATCCATTGATGCTGTAGAGAATCTAAGAAAAGAAGAAGAGAACGACCGGTTGAATCTAGATATAATACCCTCCAAGACATATGACTTTTAAAGTGTGTGTGTGTGTGTGTGTTTTACCGGCCCTATTCTCTTGGAGGTGTAGTTTCTTGGTAATCCACCGACATACACCACTCCCACCACGTCCAACAGGTCAGCCTGACAGGAGGAAGATCGATGATTAACGCCACAATGAAAGCAACCCTCTTTAATAAATGCATGGCTGTGAGGTCATTCGTGGATCATGCGGGAGAGAAAAGACGGACCTTCTTCGGACTGATCATCTGTTTACTGTATCGGCCGTCAACCATCAGGACGCCTCTCTGCTTGTGACGACTCACGCGGATCTGAGAGGAAAAAGAAGGGATGAAAGGAAGGAGGTGAGGACACACTGAGACGTCACAGTCCTTTCACAGGATCAACGCAGAAAATATGCTGTACGGAAAGAATGTTGCCTTCAAGTGCCGTCACGTGAAATTCAGATGTAGTACTCGTTAATATACTTGGTCTGAAAGTAATGAACTGTGAACAATCTGCCAACCAGCACAAATATGAATGAAGGGCTGAAGAGCCGTCCCACCTTGTGCCAGTTCCCGTCGTTGATGGAGAAGGGGACGCAGCCCGATATGTTTCCATGACCGAGATCATAACCCAGACAAACCTGTCCATCCTTGATCTGCAGGAAGAGACAGAGAGATGAGGACTATGAGACTCCCAATTCCACATGTTAAAACTCCTTCTTTGTGGTGTTTGATGAAGTATTCATAACTCCCGCTGCGGTCTGCGTTATGAGCCGCTGGGTCTGATTTAACAGAAAATCTCAGCTGCTTTATGGTACAAAAAGACGCGGGCGCTGCTCCTCTGATGTAAACATGTTCCTCTGAGGACTATTTCAACGAGAGATGGTGGAAACCGAGTCAAAGAAGGAAGTTCTGTTACCCGAGAGCAGCTTGGATTAAAGATAAGTAGAACCTTGGGACAAAGAGGGAGAGAGTCGGAGCAGTGGCTGATACCTGTATGGAAACGAAGTCGGCGTGGTTGATTCTCGCCATGTAGAGAACGAGACCAGACTCCTCTTTCGTCCTCAGCTCAAACTCCAAAATTAGCCTGAGACACACACAGACACAAGTCTTACATTTTAAAATCGGCATATGGTTACACCAATAATGCACATCAGCATCAGTATGTCTGATGCATTTTTAGCAGAATACTGCATTTCAGCTGTTGATTAAAAAGCCTGAAATTCACTTAAGCAACACTGTAATTGCCCAACCAAAGACATACAGATCACATGACTTCACTCAGTGAGGCGTGGCCTGGATCTAACAGTAAGCAACACATGCAGGAGTGTGTGAGTCAGACACATATCTTGATATTCGATCATGTTTTCCAGCACTGACAGATACGCCAAATAATGAAAGATGCTTTTTGATTGGACGTCCAGGAAACGAATGCGCAGAGTCTGATCCCCCCCCAAACAGCCGAAGTCTCTGTCCTTTCTGCTGCTCATCTATTCACAAGCAGACCAACACAGCAGCTGAAATGCACACAAACCATCGCCTTGTCTGTACACTTGATGGGTGTGCATCCATACGGACTTTATTCCTTTACCTTTCCATCGTTTTGTTGCGGCTGCTGCTGTCAGTCAGTCAGAAACAGGTTGTTTTCAGGGGTCTCTAATTCAGTATTGATAGAGGACGTTTCCCTGGATGTTGACCTGCTGCAGCGCGGTGCAGGTAGAAATCTTATCCCGTCCAAACCATCACTCACTTCTGTTTTCACTTATTTATGCAGGACTGCGCTCAATCATGTGGGCGCTTTAAACACAACCACACATGGGTCAGAGTGTGCTGGGCTGGTGTGTTACACGAAGCTCCATCCACAGTGGATTCTACACACACAATTACGATCCAATCCAGTATGATGCAGTTACAGATTTAACAACCCAACAGTGTATAAAGTAGTTAAAATTAGCGGCACTGTGACCAACTACAGCAGTAAATACTGTGTTGAAAGTGTCTTAAATACGCTGCGCATCCAATACAACAAATCTGAAAATCATGAGGGGTCAGCAACAGAAAATAAAGGATCATTTGCTCTGAATACGTACTTCTCTCTGACTTTGGTGTCATCGAAAGCAAAGCTCATGTGGCTGTTCCTGGTCAGTCCAAACTGATAGGCCTTCTCCAGCGCCGTCGGGGCCACAGCTGATGCACACGAGTCCTGGAAATTGGACATGACGTGTCAGTTTCACGCACCGCTCCTATTGCCTCCTGTCAACAGGAGCCTGAGCACACACGTCAATCACACTAATAGGGTTTCTGCTCCTGATCTGAAGGGCTGTTTGGTCATCAGATGAAGAGTTCACAGAGGACTGACCACATGCAGATTTGCACAATGATATAGTGCAAACTACCAAGCTAAATGTTTCAGATGGCCCCGGCGTGTTGCAGCACATGGCCTATTAAAATCTGTTTAATTGCAATCATCTTTCATCACTGCTTCTTTCTTCCTCATCACCTCGGAGCGGTGACTGCCAAGGTGGATTTGGCTGACGCTGTTTTCAAACCAGTGGACCCTCCCACAGTTTGATTCTCTTAAATCTTGCCCGTATTTTCCTTTCATCTGAAGCAAACATCACACGCTGCAGTCTGATTTCCGTTTGATTTGGGTTTCACTTTGGCAGCAGCGTAAACAAAGTGTTGGATGGGTGTTTCTGTGCCCCTCATTGTTTTACAGGGTGCAGTTCATCCAGCGACCAGAGGGTGTCAGTGTTGTAATTCAAGTAAAGGCTTCTGACTTAATGACTTTATTTCCTTTTTATTCCCTTTCTCCTGCAGTTTTCTTTCTCCTCTCTTCCACTTGCCTCTTCTTTACTCCTCCTCGCCCTCATATCTCTTCTTCACCTCGTCCAAGTCTTCCTCTCTTATTCCATGTCTTCCTCCTGTCCTCCCATCTGCTTCTGTCTTCTCCTCTCTGCTCCTTTGCTCCCATATCCCCTTTCATCTCGCTTTCTCATTTTTCCTCCTCTATTCTTTCCTGTCCACCTCTTCTCTCATTAATTCATACTCTCTGCTTTATTCTCCCAACAGCTCCTCTTCCTTCATCTTCTCCTCTTTTCCACCCTTTCATATCTTCCTCTTCTTCACCCATCAGCTCAACTTTCCTTTGCTCTTCTTCACTTTATAATTCTCCTCTCGCCCTCTTATCTTCCTCCTTTATGTTTTAATTTTCAACTCCTTTCCTCCACTCTAACTTTCTTTTCTCGCTCCTCTGCTGCTCCTCTCTTCCCCTCTCCACAAAGCTTGTCTCCACTGTTTTTTCTTCTGCCTTCCGTTATCTCCTCTTCTGCTCCCTCTCCCTGCACCTCCCATCCTCTGCTCTCCTGTCAACTCCTCTCACACCTTCCTCCTTCCAGTTTCTTTTACCTTTCATGTTTTTCCTCCTCCACCTCTCCTTGTCTTTTAGTTCTCTCCCTTTGTGTCCACTCCAGTCACACCAACTTTCTTTAAACCTCCTCCTCCTCCTCCACCTCCTCCTCCCATTATCTACCAGTTATGCATCATTTTATCTGTCCCTTCTCCTCTTGCCATATCTCCTCTCCTCTTACCATCTTTCGTCATTTCCTGCCGTACCAGCTCTCTTTTCCTCTCCTTCACATCGTACCGTCCTGTCTCCTCCACCTTCACCCACTCCTGCCTCCAATGGGAGGAGTTCTCAGACCTTCTTATGTCCACCTGTCGTCTTCCTTTCCTCACCTGTTCTCCACTCACTCTCCACCTGTCCTCACTTCCTACACTTTTTTCCCCTCCTTTCCACCACTCTTCCTGTCTCCTCTCTGGGCCTCCTCCTCCTCTCCTCTCTGGAATGCCTCACCTGTTAAGTAACACTGCCGCTTCGCCGTACCTCCGCTGTCGGCCTGAGACAAAGTTGGAGGAAGAGCATCTGAGACTATTGAGCGTCCGTGTGTGTATGTGTGTCTTAATCTCCCCTCCTCTCTTGTTCTCTTTCAAGTGAAGACATTCCCCACACCGTGACCTTGCTTTGTTGCAGCTGACACTCACCTCTTATCGCGCTCTGTCCTCATATCCGCTCCTCCTCCTCAACCTCCCTCTTTTTTCCCCCTCTCGCTCAGTCTCTCCCTATCTAACAAAAGGGAGATGTCACTTGCTCGGAAGCCCTTTCCTTCCCTCTCCTTTCATTCCTCTCCTCCGTCCTTCCATTAAGCCAACAAAAGGCTGTTGAGAAAGACGCTCCCTTTCTTTCCTCCTCTTCCTCCATGGCTGCACCTTTTCTTCCCCCTCACATCTCTCCCCTCTCTGTCGTCTATCCTCTTTCATCCTCCTCTTCTTCAATCCCTTTCTCTCATCCCCGCTGCGTCTTTCCATTAAGCTAACAATGGGAAGACTCTCTTCCATTCAGAATGGCTGCTCTTTTGGTTGGAGGTCACACCAATACAATCAGAAGTCATTTAGTCTGGATTTTGTTTAAGTGTGTGTGTGAAAGTGAAGACGAGCCTGTGTGTGTGTGTGTGTGTTATAAGAGTAGCCAAGAGTCTCGAGACATCAGAAGTCCCTGCTTTTCTTATTGTAGGTTTCAGAAAAGCTCTCTTTTGGCCTCTCATAGTAATTATCTTTAAAATACAAATGTTTTATTGCTCAACTCATGGCCCATTTAAAAGGCTGTGCAGTATTCCTTAATAATCCCTTAAGCATATGTCACTGTATTGCTTAATAGTGCTTCAAACTTAGCTCATGAAACTATACAAGCTTAAGCGACTGATACTGCAGGTGAAACGGCTTTACCACATCCTAAGGGGGCAGACACATCTGAGCTCGGTCCAGGACTCTGATGGTGACCTGAAGTATACGCAGTATCACCATGTAAAGTAGCTATAATATGAGTCAGCACCTGGGTGGCCTGTTACAGCTCTTCACCATAACGGTATCAAACGAGTAAGGCGCTCTCCCCCGTCAATAATTAATGTCAAGGGCTCTTGTGCAAAGCACTTACAGTAAACCATAGCTGCTAAAGCGGAGCTGGTCAGTGGCCACCGGTTGAGGGCTGTGGTTGCACAAAGCAGCTCAGTGTAAATGTGAAGTAGGTAAATTTTGAAAAGCTGAGCTGACTTCCTCTGGGTGAAAACATGTAAGAACTCCACCTCAAATAGAAGACAAGAAAGCTGTCTCCCATAACAGGGAAACTGGGCTCACAAGAACGCTCTGCGCGCTAATATTTTAAAATAAGAAAGACTAATTGGTTTCATCAGGATTTCCGTCATGAGAGTTCACTGTCTGGAAACTGTAATATTCTAAACTGACTGCACAAAGACATGAAGGTAGATGGATGAGCCCATACTCAAGGGCGTGCATTAAAAAAGAAGATTTTTCTTACAACAAATACTATGAAAAGACCAAAAAGTATATAAGTCTGTGTAACCACAGCCTGATGAAGAGCATGTGTGTGTGTGTGTGTGCGTGTACCACATCAGCGCTGGGATCCTGTTTAGCGGTGGGCGGGGCTGCAGCAGCAGTAGGTGTGGCGGCAGGTGCAGCAGTGGGCGTGGCCTCCTGCAGGTCAGCAGTCAGGAGTGGGAAGTAAGGGGATTAGTGGCAGCCAGAGACAGAATGGCGACAGTGTTTATGACCAGCACGCAGCCGTCCAATCAGCTACAGGCGGGCCACGATGTCATAAACACGAAAGTTCAAAGAGGTTAATAAAGCAATGAAGAAATGTACTGAAGCATGATTACCATAAGAACACCGAGCAGTATTGAATAAAAGTGGTTCTCTTCCTTGTCAGACCTTATTAGATTGTGTTACCTCTGTAATATCAATAAATACGGCTTATTTCCTGTTATTTTTCTTTTGTTTTAAATGGAAAAATCCTGTTTCGGAGCTCAGAATCTGCCCTTTGTTAATGTTGGTTTGACTGAGGGAAATGAGGGAGCTGTGATTTAAATGGCTAATTAGAGGCAGTTGTCGTGATGTCATCACTCAGAAGACAAAGTAAAAAAAGACGTGAAAAGCACTGGATTCTTCTGAGGTCTCACTGGAGCCTGTAAGGTGCCCCTTTCTGAGCCTCTTCAACCTCTAAATTGGTGCTCACGACAATCTCAAGAATCAGACGAATGGAATATGTTGTGACAGAAAAGTGGGAGATAAAGAAGCCTCTTTATTCAAGCACATGCTGAGACTGTTGTTTACCATCAGCTGCGATTCAACTTGTGATTATTTCTTCAATCTGACAATATCCCTCTGCTGCTGATGAAAAACGCACGTTGCAACCTGCGTGCAGAGCTCTGTCACATGGCACAAAACCTTTCAAAATGTGCCAATTGAGTAAAATCTCGCCTTTCCTCCTACATGACATGCAACCATTAAAACACAAACATGGCAACCACTTCATGAGAATAAGCCTGAGTCATGTCTCAGCCTATCATAAAGGCCACAGGCAGACACACTCTATACAAAAACACTCTTTGGAGGAGAAGCCGGTGGAACAGAAGCAAACTCAGACACTTTCGCTCTCTATAATCTGTAAACACTGATGCTGGTGGAGTAAAGGTCATGTCCTCCAAAGACTTCAATTTCCCCCTGAATTCTGGTGAGACACATGCTTGTATATTGTAATTTGCTGTGGCCATAATGGAAAGCAGTTCTAAGAGTCAACAAAATACCCAACAAACCAAACATGGGTCATAAAGATGATTGCTGCAGAGGGTCTGTTAAAATGTAGACGGGTTCTCAAACAGCTATGGCTTCTCACAGCCTGTACTCTACTGTATATCATGGAGCAGATGAACTTACAGCCCATAAAGCAACAAACCACTGAGTTATAGCTAAGCTGGCATAGCTCTTTGGCTCCGTGCTTCATGATCAATGTCCTTTTAGAGGTGTAGTTTAGCAGGTAACTGGGTAGCTGATAAACTATGCTGCTGTAAAGCTTATAGGCTAATATATTAAGTATGTGAAATATATCTCGCCAATGCTAAACATAGGAATGACTCACTGCCTACCGGCCTCCTAGCATAGTAGCTAAATGTTAGCTGAAAGTGTTTTGGCTCCTGTGGGCTCATAAAGCATAAGTGGCATGCACAGTTAGCCTAGCGTGGCGCCGTGGCTCCGCACTGCATGACAGGCTGCCAGAGGTGCAGTTTAGTGGCTCAAGGCTAAAGGGACTATAAAGAAGAGTTAATGGGCTGTACAACTGCTATGTGATGAAGCGCTAAGCTAACACGGCGAGGCCATGGCTGCATTTCATCAGAGAGATCGGTGTGTGTGTTTGCGTGTGTGTGTGTGAGACAGTAAATGTAAGAAAATAAAAGGAAATGTGGTGTAGGACATGTGTGCACCTCTGTAATTGTGTGTGCTTTGTTTTTTAACTGTACTGTAAAACAGGCTGCCTAAGCGAAAGTAATGGCCATTATAATACTGTAAATAAAGACCCTGGGGTGTAATGTGAATATCCCTTACTTAGACACATATTTCATGTATTTTTAATACCACAACACTTTGTGCTGAGAAATATTAATGATGAAAGTTATGCGGTTCAAGGTGTGTGTTCCCAGGTTAGTACGAGCTACTTACAGCAGGAGGACCTGGAAGTGGAGAAACGGGGGTCGAGGTCAGTGGAGGGCTGACTGGCTTCGACTCCTTCTTTTCCTTCTCGGGCTCCTCCTCATCCGTTGGAAGAGGCGGAGGAGGTGGTGGTGGGGCGAGGTTGGGGCACTGGCCGATTTCGGCGTTCTCGAAGGAGACGGGCTGGGAGAAATCTGAGAGCCTGAGAGACGGATGACAAAGCAGTTAATTTAATATTCCATCGTGAAAAACACGTGTGGAGTTGTGCTCAGCCTCGACGCTGCAGCACTTTTTGGAAATTTTGGAATCTTTGGAATCGGGGTCGTAAGTTTGAGCCACCTCAAGCAAAAATTTGCATCTTTGCATCACTGTTTAGATTTTGCCTTGGATATGAAAGCTCCTTAATAAGTGTACAGTAAGTGCTAGAAAAAGGTAGCGGGAGTTGAGAGAAATGAACAAAACAATATGTATTTAATAGGTTCTGATGAGGTCTCACTGACAGACAGACAAACAGATGTATGTCAGAGCCAGACTGGTGGGGTGACACGGGTGAAATGAGGTGAGCGACAGACAGACACAAACATAAACACACAAAGATGAGCGAGGGCTGTAATTTGAGTTATGAGCATGTTTATGATGTTGGACAGCTCTATTACTGCTGTTCAAGCAGAAAGAGACGCTGGCTTTATCATCATCATCATCAACACCGTCATCATGACCTCCTGCAATCACATTAACTACGCTTTACCCCAACAGCGTAGGAGGTCAAAATTAGGCCTGTCGTCCACTGCCAGAGAACATTATTGGGCAAATATTAGTACGGTGAGGTGAAGCTGCCCAGTTTGAAGCTTGAGTGTTAAATACAGAGCGAGATCTTCACTAGAGGAAGTGGCCAGGAGTCGCACAGTCACTAGAGTTTAGCACTGGATGTCATTTTCAGCCGGGAGAAGGAGGAAAGAGGGGTGAATATTAATGTGTCATTTGAAATTCCCACTGCAACACTACACTTACTTTATCACAGGACTTTAAGTGTTATGGGCTTTTAGAACAACTCTGTCGCAATACTGGTACTTCAAAAGGACCAATGCCTGACGAAGTCCCCAGAACATACAGTACATTCGACTCAGAAGACTAAGAGCAAGTCCAATCCACTTACAGATCTACTGTATAGATTAGAGGTTACGTACACAGCGTTGACCATGAGGTTCCATATGCAGCCCTGGAACGGGACGTTGGCTCTGTTGGACGTCTGCTCTACTTCTGCAGGAATACCACCGAGGAAGATGCGCTGCAAGTTCACTGGTTGGTCGTTGGGAAGCGCTGCCTCCCTCTTGGCCTCCTCGTCCACCTGAACAGCAAAAGATCTGAAACAAAGACAAGCAAAAAGCATCCGGTTGATTACGCAGAGTAAAAGCTTAACATGCACAAGCTGAGCACACACACGAACACCGACCTGCCGGGCAGCCTTTCTATACGCAGCGAGTGCTCTCTCCCGTCGTTCAGCACGCCTTGCTCGGGTCGTCTGATGACGCGACGCGGACTGTGGCTGCCGGTAAACACCAGGACCTCCAGAGAGCCTTTGTTCAGCATGACTGAGAGGTAGGGCTGCAGGAGTTGGAGATAAACTTTATTAGCTGTGGAAATCTGAACATCCAAATGACTCTCAGGTCACAGAGCCGGGGAGAGGAGATGAAATGGAGAAGATAAAGTCCGGGTTGATGCACGAGAGAAGGGCTCTGAATTTCACTGCTGTACCAACCTCCACTACTCTACGCAGCGTATACCACCTATATTTTATACGCAACTGGAAGCCAGGGGGAAATGAAGGGACCGAGCAAACATTGTGATGTTGAGCACAAGCTGATACAAACATCTGCAGACAACTTCAAAGCCCCATGTAAGTGTGGGTGTATTTTTTAGAATATAACCTGGACTGAACCAAGAAAACATTGCTGAGATTAAAAAAAAAAAAGGACTTTTCTCTTTTTCTCTCGGCCATGATGCGCAGCAAAAACAGCATGTTACAGACTAATGACATAAAACCAGCAACACAAAATATCTCATGAGGTCAGAATTAAACAATACTGCAATTACAGAAATCATGACTGAAAAATTTTCAACAGGAATCTGATTTAATATCACTTCCTAGAAATAAAGTGGAACTTTAAAAACACCCTGAGAGCTGAGTGTGAGAGCTGAGTGTGAGAGCTGAGTGTGAAAGTTCATCCTTGACTCTGCTCGGACGAAGAAAATCAAATAATATTCTATGAGCTCTCAGCCATCTTTAATGTGGAATAAATGTTGAGCTGGTAAGTGGACCTTGTGAGGAACAGAAAACCATGATTAAATAAGAGCAGAACAATCAAACACAGCGTTGATATGACTGGAATTCTTCTGGATCTGCAGCAGGTGGCAACAGTCGCAAAAACTGACCTAAATAATAGATTTTCCCGTCCCATATTATCACACTATGAATACTATGTGCTCAACTTGGATTAAACTTGTGCACCTCCTGCATGGTGCGATTCTGTTTGTCGGAGGAGGGGAGGAGGAGAAAGGAAGGACGAGGGGAGAAAACAGACAGATAAGAACTGAAGGGAGGAGAAAAGACAAACAGGAGGGAGGCGAGACTGGGGATTAAAGAGCGGAGGAAAGTCAAAGGGGAAAAGGGGGGACGTGGGGGTACAGGGAGAGAAATTGGAGGGAAATAAGAGAGGTAGGAGAGGAGTGGAGAGGAAAGGATAACAAGAGATGAGAGGCACAGAGAGGAGAGGATAATAGGGGGAAGAGATGAGAGGGCAGAGAGCAAAACAGCGAGCGAGATAGAGATGGCGAGAGAGAGAAAGAGAGAGACAGACAGAGAGGTGCTAGAGAGCAGCGGTGCAGGGTCAGGCTAATTTGAATTTTAATTCACTGTGTGCCAGAGGGCGAAGTGGGAGACAATTTACCACCTGAAAATGGAATTTCAATTTGAGGTCGGGGACAAATTGAACTGAGATGTAGCTACAACATGCCTCTCGCTGCGCCTTCTCACACACGCACGCAGATACAAAGGCACGCACGCACACACACACACAGGTGCACAGGCGCAGACACACGTCGCACGTACAGACAAAGGTAGAATAAGTCACACGTGCACATGAATTTATATACTGAAGGAAAAGGTACACACGTATACAGACACGGACGTGCAGACGTACAAGCATGAAACCAAACACGCAGCAGAGCGTGCAGAGACCTGCGCACGCACCAACCCACGTCCACGAGAAAATCACGTGACACACTGAAAACACACAAACACACACCGCCCTCGACAGTTTAAGTCTTTTGAAGTTTCTACATGTCTGATCACACTTTGGCTTTTTGTGTGCAGTTCTTCTTGTTCGGTGAATATTTATGAACCTAATCTAATCTAGAGCTGTTTTACGACAACACCCCTTGCAGCTAACAGAAGTGTATTTATGTTTTATCCATACTTTTGTTTTGCAATTGCGGCTTTCAATTTGACACAGCACACACAGCCTGTGTCAGCAACACCATTCATGATCTCATGACGACTGCTGCTTTAGGCTGCCAGCAACCGTTAGAGGGAGGCTGGTCATTCAATGAATTGATAAGAAGTAAAATCAAAATCGGTTTTTCAAATGTCAAATTGAATGTCTTTGGATTTTGGACATCTGGTTGTCAACTGGTCGTGCACATTTTTCACAACCTTATGACTTTATTGTCTGATTTCATGGACCAGTTACTCTATCAAGTGAGTAAATAATCAGCAATTGTGAGCTGCAGCCCCATTAACAATATCAAGTGGCTGGCTGCTGAGATTAGCCAACATTATGGAAAGATTAACCTTTGTGGAGAGCTGTAGTCTTGCACAGATGTGTGTTCTGCTCTCAAATGGCAGTGGTTGTCATTTAAACAAATCAAATTTAACTCCGGGATGAGGCAGTAAGGCGAGGCGAGTCGGATTTCAGACACAAGGGAATTCAAAGTGCTTCACGGGGGCACAGAAATACATAAAAAATAAGCCAAAGAAAAAACAAAATCAAGTATAGGTATAACCACAGGTGCTTTTTCTGAGGAATGGAGACTTCATTAGTCTTTACATCCCATTTTACATGATGAGGAATTCATCAGAAGCTGTTGTCGGTGCAGAAGGTGCCGTCGCTCCACTTCGCTGATCATCTTTCTACGACACCAAACGCTTCTGTGGTGAATATCTTATGTGAATGGTCAAGCCCAACATTTTTCTCGCTCTCTCCTTTTGGCTTCATCTGTCCTTCTCGCTCTCACTATACTCTCTTTCATCTCAGCTTCTCTTATTCTGCTCCAAGCCTCTTCCTCCTTTCCTTTTCATCTCTGCTCTCTGTGATCATTCTCTCGTTCTGTCGACTATCAACTCTCCCCATCATTTCATTTTTCCGCTCTCTGTCCTCTCGTCTCCTCTGCTATCCTCCCACCTCGTGTCATTTCTCTTCTCTCTCTTTTCCCCTCCATCCTTCCTTTCACCTCTAACTCTCCCTCCGCTATCCCTCCATCCTTTGTCTCCTGTCCCCTTCGCTCTCCCCCTGTCTCTCCGTCCCTCTCTAAAACATCCATTAGTCAGGGCCAAGTTGCGTTGATGGTGTTTTTAACCTCGCTTAACCTTTATCCACACACACACACACACACACACACACGCACACGCTCACACGCACACACACGCCCTGCCAGCCAGCATAGTTAGCAAAAATAGATTTATGCACCCAACAACCAGCGATGATGGATAAGCTAGAGGTAACCCTCTGTCCTCTCTCTCTCTCACACACAGATACACATGACGCTAAAAGACGCATGCACACACACAAACAGGCACACACACACATGAACGCAGACATAACACACACACACACACACACACACACACACACACACACGTCGGTCTGCAAATATGGATGCATGTGCAGATGCAATACTTAAGACACCAAGTACACGGTGTATCCAACAGAGATTAAATAATGGATTTATTTATTTATCAGTAATTAGGATTAAAGAGGAGAGCATCAGCACAGGGACCTCATGCATGTGTGTGTGTGTGTGCGGTGTTGTGTTGTGGGGACATAAATCTAGTCATATTGAGGGGATTTGCCTTGCTTATGGGGACAACATGCAAGTCCTTATAACATAAATTGTTACAAAACTTGGGTTATGGTTATGGTAAGTCTCCATGAAATGACTAAAAGTCTATGTAATGTCCCCAGAACTGATGAAAACACCACTGTGTGTGCGTGTGTGTGCGTGTGTGTTTTTAGCCATAAGACAATCTAATCAGCACAGTTGCCAACAAATTCAAATCTTATTAATATGCACTCATGGAAACTTCATTCACTTAGAGAAAAGGTGCTTGTGTGCACGTGTGTGTGTGTGTGTGTGTGTGTGTGTGTGTGTGTGTGTCTGAGTGGTCAGCTGGTAGCTACTATACGATGCATCAATGGCCATAAAATACAATCCAATTAGCCCAGTAGCCAACAAATGCAAATCTCATTAATATGCACTTATGGAAACGTCTTTCACTTAAGCAAAGCGGTGCAGGTTTGGGGTGTGTGTGAGTGTGTCCACGTGTTGGACCTACCTCTCCGGATTGCCTGCGTCTCCTCTTGGAGTTCAAGATGTTCGTGTTCTGGGCCTGTGCAGGAAAGATTTTCAGGAGAGTTTACTGTTGCTCAGTTTACTGATCATTTCTTAAAGAAAGCTTATGATTCCACTTTCTGTTAGAGGGGTTTTCTACAACTACAGCTGATTTCACACCACATGATAACAGTACACACTGGTCCTATCACACGGCTTCAGCAGTCAACTTTTCTGAGCAGGAAACAAAGCAATGTGTGTGTACATTGTGACTTTGGAGTACAGCTGTCAATTAAACCTCACAAAGAGAAAGAAAATGACCTCGCAGAGTTATTTGTTTTCTGAAATCTTCCTGGTGTCTTATCTAACTTTTTATCTCTGTTAATTATTTGCAGCTGTGTAGCTCCTCCTGTTTCCTTTGTGTATTTCAATAAGGGACCACAGTCTACAACCCTGATTCCAAAAAAGCTGGGGCGCTCTGTTAAACGTCAATAAAGACAGAATTCAAACAATTCCAAACAGGTGTTTACAGGCAGGTATGAAACTAAACATACTACATATAAAGAATGAAGGATTGAACAATTAGTACCAAATCCCATAGTTCACTGGAAGCTTCCTCAACCACAGGGAAATGAGTCACAGCTTAAATGAAAAAAACAGATGAAACCGAACCTGCTGGCTGACTGGCGAAGCTCCACCTACTGCCAGTAATATGGTCCCAGTGTCCGCCAGCGTGCTGAAGGACAGGCTGATCTCTGTGCCGACCGCCAGCGACAGGCCACCCAGCTCCACGTACCCCGGCTTGGAGAAGCTGACCGTGTACAGGTGCTGTGAGACAGACACGGAACAGCTGCAGTTTACGTGTGTTTCAGCCCTAAATCTTTACAAATCGCAGTCAGGTGGAAAAGTTTGGTTCATCCACATAATGTGACCAGACTGAGTTCCCTCTGAGGTTTCTGTGAAGTCGAGGCTTTCCTCTCAACTTTTAGACGCTCGCTGTTTCACGTCAAATGCGCCATCACCCGCTTCTCGTTACTTTGACTGCGGCTGCACAGTGGAGACACTCACGCATGCACACACACTCACTCTCATCCTTGCAGCACGGCAGAGTGGTTGGTGAAGGAAGAAAAAAGACAGATAAGAGGAACAGGAAGACCTTCACTGTACACACACTCAACCCTGGGCCTTTCTAATCTTTCATACAGTCTGTATATACACTGCGAGCCTTACTGCATGTTTGTATGAATGAATGGCGCTAGTGTGGAGAATCACAGTGAATGCTTGTGTGACCTTAAAACTCCAGGTTATATTCAATACGTGTGTGCGTGTGTGTTTATGTAACTTAGAGGATGTGCATGATTGACACTTTGCATAGATGATTGAGGAAGGGTCTGCGTGTGTGTGTTGTATTGATTAATAAGAAGCTGTGCGGAGGATGAAAAAGCCATAGGACAATCCAAACGGTAGCTACATTTCTGACCTTCACTGTCTGTCCTTCACCTCCTCTATCTTTCTATTTTACACTTTACAGCAAGCCACTTTAATTTCCTGCATAAAAGAAAACAGCGAATGACAAATGAAAATAAAAGAGACACACTCGAGCGAGGGTGAGTGAGCAGGGTAAAGTAAGACGTCGTTATGTTGTACACATCACAAGCTGTTCACAGTCTGTCCTGGATTTATTTTCCATCTACATATTCACTCGCCATCTCCTCGGTGACATTCTGACATGTTTCAGCACACACATGCACACGATAAATCACTGAAAAGCGGTATGTAATACTGTGAGTACACCGTTATAATGCTTATTATACAGAGAGGTTTTAATATACTGTCTGCATGCTGCAAACACTGCGGGTGGTTAACGTTCCATACATGTTAGATGCTTTACTGATCCATTATAGAGGCCATATTCTGCTTTTGGAGTTCTTCTCTTTCCTTGTGTGGTACATAGCTTTTGGTGCATCTGCAAAGCCAAAAGTTCACACCAAAGAGAGTCATCTTCTCCTCCAGAAAACACTGCTCCTGATCCTAAAACGCCTTGTCAGTGGTCCTTTTCTGCGTCACTATGTGGCACAAAACCACCTCCAGCTGGGTGACCGTCCCACCCGCCTCGCTGTCTGCTGCTGTTACACAAAGCTGTGGAAGGCGAGAACTGAAAATCTATGCACGAGCTAAAGGGCTGCTGCAGAAACATGGCGGACTACGTGAAAGAGGACCCACTCCCTCTGGAGAAACAAAGAGCTCATTCTAAGGTAGCGAAAACAGATTTTTTTTTTTTTTTTCATGCGATGACACACTAATGAAAATGTACTTATGAATATTCCATTACTGCCACACTGTGCTTACAAAACCCTCTAAATCTTATAAACCTGTCCTTTAAATTCATTTTACAGAGTATCTTCAGTAAGTGTATGAATGCACGCAGACCATGTGTATGTTTTTAAGAGTTAATGGACACTCTTACCTCTACATTACATCCTTTCGTGACCCCAGTATAATCTGAACTGCTGAGGAGATTATACGGAGTCCGGGATACTTCAATCTCCCGAAGACATCCAGCATACCGCTTCAGAGTGATCTCTGGCCTGCATGGAAATCAAAAAGGTTTCAGTAAACAGTCTGTACAGCAGAAGAAACTTCAAACTCATTGGAATTTCCTGTCTCTCAGCGGAGTAATATAATTAAAAAAAAAGCTGAATTACTGCAGCAGTGAAGCTATTGCATCATGTATCCAGAAGCAGAGTGACGTCTGGACGTCACAAACAAGGATAATTTGAATATGCCGTTTGTCCATATTGTCCAAATTCATAAGTCTGGCCTTATTTTGATAATCAGTTTGTAGCATAATTGATTTTAATGGAATGGAATACGTTGTCCAGGTTGCAGTATAGTTCAAGAGGAGAGGAAAAATACTCCTAATAATCTTGGGCTGTGATCACACTGAACATGTTATTAGCAGTGTAATGCACCTTTGTAACTGTTTTCAGTGATTTAGGGCTTTATGTTTGTAGCTCAGCAAAAACTGTCGCTCGCAGTGCTACAAATAATTGGCGGAGTCCGCAGCTAAGATACAATTTGAATATGATTATGGCGATAATGCCTGTGAGGCACAGACATAAACATGAGAAATCACACTGAAATGCTGCTGAACAGACAAACGTCAAATTCAGATTAGCGAAGGAAAGAGGAAGTGATTTCCAGCCGCCGTGTGGAGGAGCGGGAGCCTTCAGGGGCCGGCCAAGATACGAACAAACAATCACTGTGGGCTACGCAGCATCATCAGCACGGCTAGCCTCATGCACACAAGGGCAGCACAGGACAAAACGTACTACATGTGTGATTATGAGATTTATTTGTTTCTTTATTTACCTGGCTCTCATGCTGTTAAGACAGAACAAATTAAAAGCATTAGGCACACTTCACAGACAGTTTCAACATATGACTCATGTTAGCTAGTCAAGTTTTTCCTCCTCAACCTTCTGGCACACGGATGCTTTAATGACAGACTAGGAGGAGTGAAAATCGTTTTAATTGGCTGTGAAAAGGCTGATTGTGTTTGGTAAACAAATGAATCTGAGAAACAGCCTGAGCGGCTTAATTTTACAGCTACCAAGTGTCAAAATAAGTATTTAACTGTTAAAATGTCATTACATACGAATCAGAGGGAAAAGTAAAGGTCATGGCTGCACTTTGAACACAAAACAGATGACTGTAATCAAATCTGCGTCACACATCATTTACAACAGATACATGCACAGTACATGTACGTGTCTGAGTGTGCCCATGAACGTGTCACAGCTGTGTGTGTACCTGTAGTTTCCAATGCTCGGCAGCCCTCCAAAATAGATCTTCTGGTTTTCTCTGAGGTTCAGACCAGTGGCTGAACCCTGAGATGTGGCGACTACCTTCTCCTCAGCACCGCTGTCGATGTCCACTACGCTCACCGTGGCTTTGTAGACAGTTAAAGAGACATAAATAACAACAGAGCAGACAGGCACACAGAGATAATACAGTTTGAAACTGAAATCTGTTTTCTCTCAACATCATCCAAACTATTCTTGTCCAGTCTTTCCAAATGTAGTGTGGCTTAGTTTAGTGTGATACGAGACTGCTGTGGTCTACCTTGTTTCTTGTTCCTCGACATGGTGAGGGACTTCCAGCGTCCATCATTGTGGCGGTTAGCTGATATGGCGCTGCCAACCCCTGACCCGAGGTCAAAGTTCACCTTCACCTTGCCCTCTGACAGCTCCAGGGACATAAAGTCCTTCTGCAGAGACAGCCGGGGAGAAAGCCTCGTGACGTACTGACATTTCAAATCCAATAACAATCCAATGATTGCAGCAATATGATGAAAAACTTGGTTTGAAAACAGATAAAACATAAAGATCTGTGAGAGGTTGAGTTGGGTCACTACCCCTCAGGCTGAGTCGGTTTCTAAACTGTGGTTAAAATATGATAATCATCAACTCAGGATTAAAACTGGACTTCACATCACAGCAGTGCATTCTGGGCATTTGGACACAATCAGTTCACAGTGTCTTAACCTTGTGAAATAGTGATATCACCTCTTTGCACAGTCAGATGACAAATAAAGCCTTGGCCTCTGTGCATCTTGATTATTATCTTATTAAGATAAGACTTTATTGATCCCACGCCGGGGAAATTCTGTTGTTACAACCGCAGAATAAAAAGAGGAGGCAGAAAACAGAACAAGTGGAACAAAAAAGACAATAAAAAAAAGATACAAGATACAACCATAGAAGGCTATGTACATAAAAAAATACAGTGTTTCTGGGTTACTGCACAGTATATAATAATATATATAATCTATAATATTGCACATGATAAGATGCACAGATGTAATGGATATTATCGTATGATGACATAAATAATGGGGTGGTGCAAACAGTAGATTTGTGATGTTGTGATGTGAAACAACATCAACACAGTGCTACGTTAAATGATGCTGCAGGTAAACAGTCTGACAGCTGCTGGGATGACGGACCTGTGGTAGCTTCTCACACAGCGGATGGAGCATCATTATTGAATCTACATCAGTGTGAGTGAGGATGGCACCTGGCAGCTACAAGCTAAAATATTTAGTACGCAAGCAGAGCAAAGTTTGTCATTCTTTCTTTGTTGCAAACATACCATATCTTCAGTGGCCAAATACATGAGCAGGGCCTCGGAGGAGAACGTGCGGAAGTTAAAGGTCACGGTGGAAATGTTGGGGTTCCACCTGGTGGGTCGTCCCACGGCGGCGTAGCCTTCGCCGTCCAGATGAACTGTCCCCTCACCATCTGAGCGCTGGGGGCTAAAAAAACAAGACAGGAAATAGTCCATCGGCTTCTTGAATATTAAAAGAATCATGAGAAACAAATGAAAAATATGAAAACTTGGAGTGCTTTCATACCTGACCACACATCCTTTACAGTCTCCCTGTCTGTCCCTGTAGTTCCACAGTCCAATAGGTTTACCGTCCAAGAAGGTCTCACCCATGCAGCCCGTGAACGTTGATGTTCTCACTGCATCTGCTTTCTAAAAGATAGAAGGAGAACATTTAAAAAAAAAAAAAAAAGACAAGAAGACAGACAGGTTCTTGATAAACAGACACACAAAGAGACAGACAGATACCTTGACAGTGCCGAGTATTCCTCCTACAAACAGGTAGGCGTTCTGGTCGACGTCCAGGATGGTGTAGGCCGTGGGCGAGTTGGCACTGGCCGGGGTCGGCATCATACCAGCCATAGAGCCTTCCAGAGGATATACTGATACGGTGCCATTCAAACCATTACTGGAGACAGAGAGAAGCAGGAGGGGAGAGCCGGTTTGATGTTATTTTGTTTGCCTTTCTGTATCTCCGGGAAGACATTTCCAATGACGAAAGATGTTAGAGGCGCTTGGAATCAGTTTTTATGAACTCTTGGTGTTAAAGATGAATGATAGGAAGACGTAGTGGAGCCAGTTTGTAGCAGTGGAACCTCTGAGCTGTACGGTGAAATTAATCTCCAACCTTGGGGTTTGTTTTCAAAGCAGGAGCAGCATTTCTGCGTCGTGTAGGGGAACATTTTTAAGACTTACAGCCTGTGTGATCCAATTGGAGAACACGTTTGGGAAATCTCTCGGCTGGTAATGCACAGAGCAGGTGGGGCGCCTGCTTGGTGTGGATGGGTCTTGTGTTGGACGGTCTGCATAGAGCATCACTTGGGGTTTGACAGAGAAAAACTGGATCTTCTGCATGACACTGTGTCTATGCAACGATGTGCCACAGGCTGTCAAGGCTGCAAACTCTTGATTTCCCAAGTGGAACAACATGTTTCCACCACAGCATGAATGAAATCATGTCTTGTGGTTGTTAGGCTGGTTTATTGTTGCTGTTACTGTTGCTTGTTGTTGCTTAGATTAGGTTATAGTGAGGGTAAGGTGAACAGATCAGTCCTTTTATGAAATACGCGATATTGGAAATCAGTGCTTCACGTCCACGACATAATGACACAGCAGTAGAAAGTGCGCAACGTGTCCAATAAAATTTGATTTCTGTCTTTTTTCAGATTTATAAAACGTAACTCAATTTCTCATGTTCATCTCAATGTGTCTCAGCGTTTCTGCTTCCATCTCAAGCTCAGGCTGGAAAATGAAGTGATAGAAAGCCAAAGAAAAACGGCATGTGCTATACGCTTGCATGTCAGTGTATTTGTACTTCTCTAACATTGTAAGTTCAACTGTCGGCAGGTCTGTGTACATACACTGTCTGTCGATCAGTGTTGGTTCTGTAAGTCTTGTATGAGAAACACTCCATGTATGCATGTGTGTGCAGACTTCTTACCGTGACGCCTCTATTCTGTGCCAGTTCCCATCATGGATGGTGTGATGGGGATATTCGACCCTCCCCACACCTGAACCCACGTCCCAGAGGAAATTCACCTTCCCCTTACGCATCTCTAAGGCCAGGAAATCAACCTGAGACACACAAAAAGACACATGCCGCATAAACCCTACAGAAACTGTTTTTGAAATATGACACCGTGCACAATATTGGCTGTGATTAGTCATCATGTCAAGAAAAGACAATAAACTGAGGGCAGACAGAGAAATGAAGAAAAGCTGCTCTGTGTTAGTTGCATTTGTCTTCCTGTATTCAGGACACAATCTAATTTTAAATAAGATTACTTTTTACTTTTTCAATGGCTGGCCTGCACTTACTCACGTGTTTGGCCTTCTGTCCAAACACACACAGTTCACAGTCACTGAAAACGGAGCTTTGGGGAAACTCCTTCCAGGGCGACATACAGGAACTCTGTTTGCAGTGTTGATGTGTCGACGGGGGCAACAGTTTTTGGCTTGTGACGAAAGAGTTTGCGCCACTATCTGGTGAAATTAGCTTTGTCAGCAGTGGATTATACCCACAACCAAAGCTTCACTTGGTTATCTGCAGGCCTTTCACTCTAACATTAACGTGCATGACTGTGACTGGCTGCACTGTAATCTGATAGAAAATAAAATAGCTCAGGTTTTAATACAGGCAAAACATGCATACTGATCAGACCGTGCAAATCTCAGCCAGAGGTCGTCAGATACACCTCTGGTCATCAGGAGTAAATCCACTGATTCCGACTCCCAAAAAATGACCTTAAGACATAATTTCCATCAGATTTCTGCACTAAAAAGCAGCACTGACACCACTTTCTGCTGAAAACTCCACGACGCAATCCTTCGCCTTTGTTGCTGAGACGACTGAATGCAGCAGTTACGCAACACTGTTGGCGATGATGTGAAATGATGATGATTAATAAGTGTCCAAAATCCCAATTTATTACTTACTCCAGAGAACCTTATAGAGTATTTATCATGCAGGGAATAGTGAACGAGTGAACAGTGGAGCATCTTCACACCCAGCTCTGGTCTATTCTGAGGGTACAAAGCTCAAGTTTTCTCCATCTGTCTCTATAAGTGGATTTTCACAGGATCTTGCTGTATTTTGATTAATGGCCTTATTACTTATGTATGAGCCAAAAAAATTAATAAGAGAATTCTGAGCATATGCTCTCATCTGGAGTACACACACACACACACACACACACAAGCGCGCAGACACTCACAGATGCAGCATTATTATTCATATAGTATTATGCACAATTAGAGATTATTAGGGAGTCACATTTGAAGACACAAATGACACACACATACACACACACGAGTACACACACTTATCTTTCTAGTCTCTCCAGGGTAATGGCGATTATTCATTAGCACAGATCACAGGGCAGCATCGTTATTATTCGACTAGCATTACACACTATTAGTGAAATGTTAGACACACACACACACACACACACACGTACACACACACACACACACACACACACACACACACACACACACACACAGAGCATTACTATTCATACTGAAATCTTCACTATTAGAGAATATTAGTGACAGATGCAAAAACACACGCACATGCATGCGCATTCAAGACTTCCCAGTCAGATGAAGCAAAGCAGTGATTTCTCAGGGGAAATCAGGCTAAAGCAGATAGCAACATAAACGTGTTGTTAATTGCTGCTGCTGCTCTTCAGGACACACACACACACACACACACACACACAGGCAAATCCATAAACACATGTCTACACATACAGCGCGCACACTCAGGGATTATCAGTGGTACCTTAAAACAGCGGTGTGCTACGTTTACAGGGGTGTTAGTGAGTATGTGTCAAGAAGTATTAATTATTCTCCTATTAGATAAATCACTCTGGGAGGGTGTGCAGGCTATGTGTGAGCGTGCACGCGCGTGTGTGTAATGCAGGCATTTTCAAGTATGATAAATGCTACAGAATATAGCGCACCGCAACACTGTATTAAATATGATTAATGCTTTAATATGAAAGATTTAAAAAAAACGTGAAACTGTCGACTGGCTTTTCTGTTTTGTCAGCAATAGCACCAGAGCCCCATATAGGCAAAGTTTCACCATGTTTCCTCAGCTTCATAAAGACATATTAGTTACCCAAACAGACTTAATGAGTGTTAATACAAAGCAATGCATTATTGGAAAAAAAAAAATCTATTCTGAATGAGACCTTTAGCTGAAGAGTTAAGAAAACTGTTTCGGTAATGGGGTTAACTATATCTGTGAGGACCAACCACTGAAAGTTGATATTTTGGGCAGATCTGATGACAAAAAGGTGATTTGTGGTTTAAGATTACAGCCACACTTACAGTCAAAATTGCAGTTCTGGTTGTACTTGAGGTTAAGATAAACCAGGAAAGTGACCAGTATGCTTACGTATTTGGCCGATCCCAGGTAGAAGAGCAGGTTATCAGGTGTGGTGGTTTTAACGTGAAGGGTGATGGTGTTGTACCTCCCTTTCCTGATGTCGGGGCGGTAACTACGGAGGCAGTCGCCACCTGATGACACCGATACTTTGATCTGGAAAGAGGAAGAAGAGTAGAAACGAAGAAAGCATCCACACGAAGAGTTATTATTTTAGTTTGTATTTACTATCATTGTGTACAAATTACATTCATTTATGACCAATACGTATTGCCATATGCCGTACTGTCGAGCATGTCAGCGCCTTGAAAACTTACTGAGTTCGCTTGTTTCCTGGCTTGGTTGATCAGTTCCTTGATTTGTGAGATGTTGCGCCTCAAATTGTCCTGCAGCTTTTTGATTGGCTGCAGCTTCTCCAACAGCCTGTCCGCCTCATCCTCTAAATCCTTCACTTTAGCTCCTGCGGCGTGGACTGAGGAGAGAGATAAAGTACAGCAGTGATACAGAACAGTGCAGCAGTTGCTATCATTAACAGTAAGCAGTGTATTATAGCTGAGAGAGCATGGAGAGCTAGCATGTAAGTGTGAGGAAATAATGAGAAGTAATGGCAGCTGAGGAAATCACCGATATTACTCGAAGGAGGAGGAGAATTATGGAGGAAGAGCGAGAAAGATGGAGAAAAATTAGCGCAGCTCAGCATTCAAAGAGGACCTTTTCTGTGCTGTTTACTATCATATACCGCACAGGCTTGAAACTGAGAATGAAACATAAAGAGTCCCATGCTTTGCGATGTGCAGAGCTCTCACGCTCAAGCAGAGCAGAGCAGAGAGGAGGCAGTATTAGAAGCAACTACTGTCTACTGTTAAAGATGGTTACAGAGCTACTGGGTGGTGCTCCAATACTGTTGTTGAAATCAGCTCATTTTCACACAGATGCTATTGATTGAGCCTAAAACAGCAGGAAGTGGTGATTTAAAACATTCCCGCGTGTGATTTAATAAGCAAAAAGCTACAAATGTCTAGAAATGTGTGCTGGCAAAGAGGTCACATGACTTGGTTAATTACAACATACTATTGGTGCACCACTTGTAATAATAAGTGCTAATTATTGAGGTAAGTGAAATATACATACTGATGGCTGTGGGGGTGAAAAAAAGGAGAGACAGGGAGAAAAATATCAGGCTTCGGCTGAATTCACCAGCTCTGAGACAATAACGTCATACCTGCAAAAACTCACACCTCAAGATAAAGCAACTATATTTTTAGAGTATAAAAGGGTTTGTTATGACTTTGTTTATGAAACTAGTGTGTTCAGGAGGTAAAAGTCAAGACCGATTTTGTCACAAAAAGCACTTTCTAATTGGAATTAGCGAGATACAAAATGCTCCTGCTGCTTTTACTTATTACTACTATTACTAGACTGTGTTTCTACGTAGCTAGCCAGTAGCATAGGTCGTTACTGTTTTTCTCGGGGTCCTGGATCATCTGGTTGGCTGTGTTGACAGTGTCCTCCAGCTCGCTGTAGTTCCTCTGTAGGCCATGCAGTTGCAGGTTCAGGTCTCCAAGGCGCTCCAGGACGTCTATGGCCGTGGCGTTAGCGTCTGCTGCTACAGCCTTCGTGGCTGTTAGCATCGCTGCTGTGTCTGTTGATGAATGTGAGTAACAGACAAGCAAAACAAATACAAGTTATTAAGTGTGGGCTAGCAGATGGGTTTTGTGATGTATTATGTTGCTATTATATATATTGTTTGCTTGGTTGTGCTTGTTTGTGGAGGATTTGATCAGTGTGACACCAGTTTGCAGTGGTGGAATGTAAGAAAGCACATTTACTGAAGTACATTTGAGGTATTTTATTCTGGGTGATTCCTTTTATGCTACATTATACTTCTACTCCACTACACTTACACCTTTTACTGCACTGCATTTATTTGACAGCATAGGTTGCCAGTTACTTGTCAGATTCAGACTATTAGTATAAAATATGAATAAACAAATACATTGTGATCAATTATTAAATAATCAATACAACCATCAGTATATAAAGTAGCTAAAATTAGCTTCACCTTTACCAGCTGCAACAAAATACACATGAAATGGGTCATTCTGCACAATGAGTACTTTTACTTTTGGTACTTTAAGTATATTTTGATGCTGGTACAGATTCTGAACACAGAACTTACCTGTTACCTAACAGAGAACTTTGACATAGTACCACTGAGTACTTGTTCCAGCACTTCCAGTTTGCTGTGAGACACCTTTAACCTGAGCTGACTCTCATATCAGACTTTGTGTTCTGACAAGTATGAGTGAATACTTTCTATTTGTTGTGTTTGTGTTTGGTTAACAGCAGGAAATGAGACTTGAAAACAGATCCTGGGTCAGATTTGGAGGCAGGAAGCGGCACTGACGCAGCAGTAGAGCCAGACTTTAATTCTAAACTTCTGTGAACTTTCATTGCATCACACACACAGATCTTAGCTGCACCACAGGCCAACGCTACATAATTATTCTAAGTCAGCATTTCTCTGAACTCTAAATACTTCCCCAGTGCACAACAGAAATTGTGGACTTTCTCACAACTGGAAATATTTAGAACAAATTGTTGTTGGAGCAAAATTCGTACTTTAAGTTTCTAAATTTGAAAGTTTTCACACTACGCTGATCAGCACATAGTTTCTACCTCATGATATCAGTATGTAGGTATGGGACATCTTCTGCTGTACATCTGATCTATGCACACTAGACTTTTTTGCATGGATCATATGCACGATAAATAAGATTATCCTGCTGACTCCTATAGACAGAGTCACCTCATCTCAGTAAAACCTCGTCTTTATTGGCTACAAAGCACTGCCTCTGCCTCTGCCTCGTATCACAGAATTCTGTGGATTTCTGGCTGTAAATGTCGAGCTTTTTCGGAGCAGGTCAGTCTGTTAAAAGATCATTTACTCTCCAGCAATCTCACTGCTTCATGTCCCAGTATTGTGATATTTTAACCTCACTCAAAGGCATCTGAATTCAAATTTAACATGTTGTGCTAGCTCTGCTTCATCCTTTTACATTTTAGAGAAGCTACATTTAACAGTTTCCAGCGTGTTGACCCAAACACATCCGTGTGTTTCACTGTGGTTCAACAGCCTCGGTATCACTGCAGTGCATTTCTGTGTGTGTGTGTGTGTGTGTGTGTGTGTGTGTGTGTGCGTGTATGTCTGTGAGTACTGACATGTGTCAAGTTGAGTTTACCAGAGCAGCTGACCTTTATTGGCACAGTGATATTGATCCACTCTCTCTTTATCTCTGCCATGTGCACACACGCATGCTGCACACGCACACACGCACACACGCACACACACACACACACACACACACACACACTGTCTACTGTGCAGTCATACCATTGGGGATAGCGTTGAGCGTTGCCATGGTTCCGTTGACAGCTTTCAGCAGGTCTTTGGTATCGTCTCTTGCTTCTTTAACCCTGCCCTTCAGCCGGGCCACACTATCTGCATTCTCTACACGCACGCACGCACGCACACACACACACACACACACACACACACACACACACACACACACACACACACACACACACAAAATGATGATGAGGGTGGTTGAAGTCAAGGCTGCCTACTAATAAAAACACTTCCCTCGCCTCCCTAATGGGAAAGGGTGACTGACAGTGAGTCAGAGAGGCAGATGAAAAGTGACAATGACTGTAGACAGAATGCTGTTTATACTGTACATGATATCCTTTATGTCATCACTGTAATCCATACAGCAAGTCACACACACGCACAACAAACACACATATGCACCACACATATATACATATGCTTACCTTTGACATCATTTTGGAGTTGTTTAGCTTGGTTTAGCAGCCTGTGACTCTTCTGAAGGGCACCTTGAGCTGCTTCCTTTACTGGGACGTCTGGACCTAAAGCCTACACACACGCATGCACGCACGCGCACACACACACACACACACACACACACACACACACACATCTGTGACTTACATGCCCTCACTTTAAATGCTTCCGAATAATTCAGATGGCACACATGAATTAAAAAACATGTTTGGTGACACACGAAAAGGTGCAGTAATCTGCATAGCACCTTTCTGTAAGATCAAAGCAGAACCACTTTGCATTCGCTAAATGATATTCTAAGAAAGGCATTCAGGGGACTTAACTCCTCCTCACATTCACTCTCCACCTTCAACCCCTTCTTTCTTTGTTTCTTTGCCTCCCTTCACTGTCTTTTTATCCCTTTCTTCCTCTGCCCTTTACCTCTTTCTTGCCAAAGGAAAAGAAAAATAGAGAAATAAGAGAAAAAAGGGGATGAGTTGAAAAGAAAAGGGTAAAATGTTCGCAGAACAAATGGCAAATAACTGAACTGGTGCACAGGAGGAAAAAAACAAAAAAGAACAGAGAGGAAAAGTATTATAAAATAAAGGGTAAAAAATCAAAGATGATGAATGTTACCAAGACAAAAGTAAACAAATGGAAAAGGAACTAAAAAGAAAAAAGTGCAAAACAAGGACAAGAACAGGGGATAAAAGAGGGAGGGAAGGAAAAATGAATAAATTAAGATATAAAAGAAGGAAAGGGGCAAGATTTCAGGTGTGTGTGGACATGATAATGAAAGAGGCAGAGGGGGGAAAAAAGAAGGAAGAAGAGGGACAGAGAAGTGCTTTGATCTCTCAGCCATGACTAATGGAGAGCCAGAGCTTACATTACTGTTACTGCATGCAAGACACACACAAACACACACAAGCCCGAACATGTACACACACACACCCCAACTCTTGTGCTGAGAGTACATTTTCATGGTCTGGATAGGTAGAATGCGAAGGTATGCACGCAGTACCTGAATGTGAGCTGGATCACATGTAGCGTAAATACACAGTTCGGCTTTTGGGAGCGAATATTTGCTGTTTACAATCGGGTATATAACAGAGGAAACACTGGAGAATATGGAAAAGACGACTAATCGGGCACAGGATGCTTTTCTCGTAATGAATTATACATAATAAAAATAATGGGATACTTCATTAAACCCTGAAGGAAACAACTATTCTGAATAGGAGTAAGAAATTGCTGTTTTGGATTTAGTCTGTAGGTGTGTGTGTGTGCGTGTGTGTGTGTGTGCGCGTGTGTGTCGGTATACGTGTCCACTCACCAGTGCCAGTGCCTCGCTCGCCCTCTGCTTGGCTGCCTTTGCCTCTCTCTCTGCTGCATCCACATTTGCTTTAATGTTGCTATAGGCCTTGAAGGCAGCTGTCGCATTGAAGGAGAGATTCTTAGCTTCGGCCAAAATACTGTGAGGAGGGAGAGGACAAAAGAGAGAGGACAACATCAGTTTGTTGTTTTTTTCCTTTTGATTTGTAACACACATTCTGTTAAGTGATGAAGAGCCAAACGTAAAAACAATCGGAAGTCGGTTTGAGCTTTTCCTCAAACTTCTGCAGTGACAAATCCAGCTAAAATTAAGCACAGTGGTTTTGTTTCTGGGGCGGCAATGACAATTATTCTCTTTGTTTAATTCTCATCTTTATCATTTTTGCCTCTTTTATCAATCTTTCAGTCTATAAAATGTGGAAAATCACTGTTCAAAACATCGAAGGTTATTAACTACACACTGACATGAAAGAGAAGAAAAGCAAATGTTCCCAGTTGTGAGACCAGCTAATGTCTGACTGTGTTGCTTGATAAATGGTAATTATCTAAATGATTATCTGCTAGCTTCAGCCCTATCTAGACGCTGTATGATTGGCCTCGGTGTGAACATGTTCCACTGTGATGTTAAATTAAATGTACCCATCCAAAATGGCAGCAGATTCATTCAGCTGCTTGGCGTGTTCCTCTGCATCGTGCACGTGATTAGCCAGGCTGCCGTCGCTTAAACCGTCGGTGAGGCGACTGACTTTGTCGCCCAGCTGGACGTGAAGAGGATCCAGCTCTTTTCCCATCTCCTCCAAGTCCTACAGACAGAAAACAGAGGCTTTCTGTGCTATTTGAACTGAAGTAAGAAGGGATCAAAATCCAAACATGGAGAGAGATTCTTCTGAATGAACTCCTCATTCCTGATGCCAGAAGACACAAAGTTGACCTCAGACAGAATATTTAACAGCAGACTGAGGTTTCAAAGAGCTCCAGGGGCTCTACAGGTTGACTTTAGTACCTCTAGCTCCTTGTTTATGTTGTCAGAAAGCTGGTTTGCTTCATCCAGCAGACGCTCTCCTTCTCCAAGGACCTCCTGTGCTTCCTGTTTCAGTCCACTCACTGCAGAGCGCTTCCTCTGCAAACAACAAACTGGGATCAATAGCTGCACAAGATTCCAGTGCACCAGCGTATGAGCATTGCTGCAGGGCTGCAACTAATGATCACTTTCATTACCAATTCATCTGCTGATTATTTTCTCAGCGACTCGATTCATCGTTTGGTCCATAAAATGTCACACAATGGTGAGAACTTCCCAGTTCGGTGCCCTAAAGCTCCAGGTGATGTCATGAAATTGCTTGTTTTGTCTGACCAACAATCCAAACCTTATTTTCACAATAGACAAGAAAAGATTAATGACTAATTGATTATGAAGATAGCTGCTGAATGCTGTCGATCAGCAAAGTGTTGGGTGCAATAACATACAGTCATGGACGAAAGCATTGGCATCCCTCTGGAAGTGTCGGTTTTCTAGCAAAAGTCGCACACTTTTGGAGGTTTTTTGATAAAATAACCAAACCAGGATCATTTCAACAACTTAACACAACTTGGAGGAAAGAACATGCCTTCCACAGAAATCAATTGAACTGTAATGTTAGTCAACTGGAGCCTATTGTCCTTTAGAAATAGACTGATATTTGTCAGGATTGCTTCCAGAGCTGAAGTCTGACTACCCATAACCTTAACAAAGGTTTCTAACAATGAGAAATGTGCTTTCATCGGTACAAAAGACACTTGTTGTGAAGGGGTGTCAGTACTTTTGACCATGCAGTTTTCATTTCCTGCAGCATTTTGGTGGCGTTTTGTGTTGAATTTGGAGAAACCAATTGTTGTTTTAGCTGTGTTAAGTTATTGAAATGATCCTGGTTTGGTTATTTTATCAAAAAACCTCCAAAAGTGTGCGACATTTGCTACAAAACCAACACTGCCAGAGGGGTGCCAATACTTTTGTCCATGACTTTATCTGCTGATGATGTGGTCATGGACAGAGCCCCTCCCTCTTCAACTGCCTGTGTGCTGCAGTGCATCCAGAAATGCTTCATAGGGGCGGCTACAGTAAAGTTTGGCATGGCACACCAAAACCAAAAGCAATAACTGAATTTAAGGGACTCTATTATGCTTTTGTAGCATACAGACAGGTCGAAAATGTCAATATGAGAGTTAAGGGATGGCATACTGATATACTTGTTTTATACTTGGATGCAAACCAGCAGAATAGAAGCGTTCGTGCCGAGTCTGTGTGGATGTTGTCTGATGGCTGAGGTCAAATCTAAATTGAAACTTCGGTTCCCATAATAATGAGAGAGCAATTATTCAGGGAAATTATTATTTTCAGTGCGGACGAGTTCTAAAAACCTCTTTATGGTGAAAAATATATCCAGTCATTGAAAATAATAAAAGCAGAGGACACTGCGGATACACAATCAGTGCTCAGATTAAATAACGTGTGAACTCAGCGTGACCCCAGTGTGCGTATTCCACCGTCTTCACCGCAGAAAGTCTCTCTTTATAGTGAAAAAGACTGCAGGGTCAGGGAGAAACAAAAAGCAAGACAGATAGATGTGTATGCGTGTGTGATCACTGCAGAACACTTCCTCTAGGACATGAAAAATAATCTTCCCGATAAATGCTTGTGCTTTGTCAGGATTCGGCGCTGCCTGTGAGCTTTCCTTGATGATGAATCGTATGCAAAAGGCTTAAAGGAGAATGAGAATGAGCAGCGTGTGAGATAAATAGATGGTTAGATGCTCCACTCTTTATGATTATTTAGGAGTTTTAGGACTTTTTGTTATTTTGGGAACAGCTGTTACTTACTTCAAAGCGAATGTCATCTGAGTCAGCCGGCTCACACAGATTACGTTAATGTAACAATACAGTTTATGTTTGGTGTCGCTCGCACACACAGAAAACACTTGAAAGCCGGAACGTGTTTGCATTACGCCTGCACAGGTTGGAGGCTGACAAAGACTTCATAACCTACATGTGGATCCTCCTACATCATCCTACAGACTCTATGTGAGCAGTGTAGCAGCGGCTGTTTTTAGGCAGACTTTAACAGCTTAAATAGACTTTGACTTCATCGCAAAGCTAACTTTATTTTATTCCTATTATTCAGTGGTTGTATCGTGCATCTTGTGAAAAGCAGTATCTTAATTTCCATTCTTATTCTTTCTTATCAAGTGCGTTTTCTTGTATGAAAGGTGCTATACAAATACATTTTATTATTATTATCATAACACAGGGTGCATTAGATACAGTATATGTTTCAACAAGTAGAGAACATCACATGTGTCGCAGTGTGACTTGTTGTCTGGCTATGCTCGGTTACTCACGACTGCTCCCGGTTCTTGTCTTTCTTTAGCACAACAAAGTCAAAATAGAGCGAATATTTCTACCTACAGAAGTTGAATATTTTGCCATTCATCAACTGAGGCGGCTCAGTTTGACAGGATGAAGTGATCGTGATGATTGCAGGGATGTGGATGGACTAGTATACATAATAATTCATCCTTTTCATACTAAAAATCTAACTTTGCGTGTTTGAGAAAACAGTAAGCGACGAGCATTCGAGCGCACTGCTTTCTGGCTGTCTGTGTGTGTAAACCCGTGTGAGACTGTGTGCATGTTCACCTCCAGGGCGGTGAGGTTAGCTTGGTTTTGTTCAGCCAGAGAGCCAGCCTGCCTCGTCTTTCCCTGAGCAGAGCGGAGGAGATCCTGGGCCTCCTGGAGCTTCCCCTCATGGTCTGAGAGCTTCTCTTTTATCTAGGGAAGCAGATGGGGAGGCATTAAGCTAATGTCATTAATTTAGGGACATCGAAGACAAAAGAGTAAAGATTAGAAGTTATAATTGCCTCTGCTTTCAGGTCTTCTGTGGCCTGATGGGGGTCGCCAAATAATCTTTTCACTTTCTGGTACAACTCCTCTGCAAGGCTGGAAGAGGAAAGAAGGGGGAGATTAGAATATTTACATTTATATTTTGGTCATTTAACATTGTGGTATTCACGGCTCACAAAAGTGGAACAGTGGAATAAGTTGGTATATGTGAACGCAACAGTTCACAGAGGAGAGGCGAGTTACTGCGATGCGTGACCGAGCCTCCGTAAGTGTGAAGACAATACTCACTCCATATGACTGAATGTTGAAATGCTGGAATGAAATTGCCGATTTTCTTCTATTGACCCCTCAGGCTGAGTTGGATTAAATTGTGGCAGCGTCAAACATTTCAAATGTCGTCACACTAACGCGCGTGTGTTTGCATGTGACCGGGTGGGCGGGTGAAGCAACGTGTGCTATCGTACACTGCAGCATGGCCTGCTGTATCAACAACGGCAAGAGATAAAACAGGCAGAGGACGAGACTCTGAAGAATAACTAAAAACAAAGCACTGCAGACACATACATTTTGGATTAGATCCAGTACCTATTCAGGCGAATCCAACAAACAGCTGAAAACACTACTGAGAGAGTACAGGTGCCACAAAAAGGAACTACAGTCAAACAGGTTGATTGGTGACAGGTGATAGTGTCATGATTGGGGATGAAAGGGGCGTCCTGGAAAGGCTCAGTCGCTCACAAGCGAGGATGGAGCGAGGTTCACCACTTTGTGAACACATGACTGGATGAAGGATGTTACTGCATGGGCTCAGGAAAACTTTGGAAAACCGTTGTCGGTAAAAGTTCATTCGCAAATGACTGCATTCTGTTTTTAACTCCTTTTACGCAGCATCCCAACTTTTTTGGAATCGCGGTTGAGCAAAGCTGAGAGTGGGGAGTGACAATGCTAATTTTCCGCATAGAGGAAGATAGATTTTGGGCAAGCAGTGTGGCAGCAGCCATGAAACAAACGAGTGAGCAGAGCATCGATGGCTTAAAGGGCCATCGGTGCTTACGGGTCAGAATTGGAGGGGATGCACACGATGTCTGTAACTTTCCGAAGGTGTCCATCCGACGTTCACTCATGCAGTAGTTGGCAAAATGTGCAAAAGCCCACATTTTTCCTTCTTTACACAACTACCTTCTGTCACTTTGTTTACAGCTGAACGCAACACTATGAATGGCTTCCAGGAGAGACTGTCTGCGCCGGTTTCCTCAGATTTAGACGCTGTAATGGCCGACTTCTCACACCTCCCTCGAGTGTGGCTGCTCACAAACAGATTATACACATGTCTGCCTTCCAGAGTGGTCAGACAACACGTCAAACAAACTAGTTCTTTGCTAGTATCGTGAATACGGTATCGTCCGACTTGCTTGAAATGTCTCGTTTGATTAGTCAAGATTTGCAGAGCAGCCTTTAGTTTAGTCCAAATTTTCTTCTTATACTTTGCTTTGATAAGATTTTTAGAAAGCCTTCCCACTTTGGAAGTATTTAAAACAGTTTAACAGCCATATGTTTGTCATAGCGTCCCTTAATGAGACTTATTTTTCACCTTCAGCATTAATTAAGACAACAAGGATCTAGTGTCCTCCAGTTGACATCACTCAGAGGATAATTTCACACAGTTTTGGGGATATATGCAAGGTAATGATTGGGTTTGATGAAACTTTAATGAACCCTTTGGGGAAAAATGTGAGGAAAACAGAACATAACCAAGTACAAACAAATGGGAGGGGTGTTTAATCTTTACCCAACCGACTATTACGACATTATAATACATGGAAATAGAGCACATGAGTGATGTATGTAAGTAAGTCTATGTTGGTAGAGACTGCGACATGCTGAAAATACGTTAAATATGGAAAAATCTTAAGTAACTGTGGCGGCTTTGTTCGTTCTGCTGAAGCATCCCTTTAACATTTGTTGTTGCTTGTTTTTCCCTCTGCTGCTCGAGCTGAGATCTCCCCTCAGGGCTCAGTCAAATAATCAACCGCAGACTGACAGACAAGTCATTCGATGGCGGTGGCATTTTCTCTTTGTCTCTCGTACTCTCATACTCGCTCGCGCTACAACTCTCTGTCCATCTGTCAGTTGCTCTCCTCTCCCTCTGTGACTTTCCTCCTCACTGCACGCTCTGTGTGCGTCTCTGTTTCTACCCCTACAGCCATACAGTACTTTTAATTAACTCATCGACCTCGTCAACATTTGCGACTGAAAGAGACAGACGAGGGGGGGGTAAAGGAGGGATGAAGAGAGTAGATTACTAATTCCATCAAATGTCTTGAGAGGGGGGGAGATAAAGTGAGAGCAACAAAGTGAGAAGGCTTTGTTGAAGCATCAGCAGAAACTCGTTGCTTTAGGATACGTAGCAATCACACGTCTGCTAATGATATTTAATCCTGATGTCTCCTGTGTCAACAAAACGAAAGAAAGGAAGACGTTTCAGGAGCAGCGGTTTTGCATGATTTAACCTTTTATGCTGTTTCTAGCACTCCAGGCATCCGCTGAGCTCCAATCATTTCAGTATGTTAGGAAAATCAATTACACTCTAACTTCTGCGACTGTAAGCATGAAGCCTGCATTCAGTTTTCCATCATCACCAGGAGCTAACAGTGAGTGCTTTTCAAATACATCTGCACCTAAACGCCTTCAAAACACAATGATAATGTAGCTAAAGGAGTCAAGAGTCTAATTTTCACAGTTTAAAGAAAATAGTAGAAGCCATTGGTTCCATTTAAGGAAAAATCACATGCAAATATCTAAAAAATGTGTGCCATGCATTTGACATGTTGTTAGTGTGAAAAGTGTTGTACACTGATAACACAGTTAATATTTTTCTATAGTATGCAAGCAAGATTTTTCGAAAGTTTTATCGTTTTTTTTGTATACATATTGATTTATTAAGGTGAATTTTATGCATATTCCACCTCTGCTGTCTCTTCTTTCTCCCTCTCGTTGTGCGAGTTCAGCGAAAGAAAAAGTCTAGTGGGAAACACCCTGCAGAACAACAAGCAAGTTCCCAGCAGGGACAAAGGCAATCTAAGACACAAAAGGTGAATGCATTAGCATATGGTTATGTGTGAAAACAAAAAAATTTAATATGAAAAACAAAACAAGAGGAAGGTGACAAAAAGTGTGGTTCCATGAAAACAGTGGGTGGGATGAGGGTTCTGGTCAAACGGACCGACAGAAAAAAGCACGAAAACGTTAAAACTGTTCTCTCCATCCTCATATTTTCATCAAGAATATTATTATTTTCATCAACACCCATGTTCTGCTCATCATGAGTGTCTGCAGCTCAGAAATGTGTGTGCGCGCTCAACCGTGTGTGTCTGAGACAAGGACTGATCTGTTCGCTAACTTTCCTCAAAATGTGTATTTTTCTCGCGTGTGGGAGAAAGATACATGACCTGCGTGTGCGTGTGTGTGCGTGTGTGCTCTCATGCGTGCCCGTACTCCATCTCCTCCTCTGCGATGCTCTTCTTCCCTCCCAGCTGTCGTTTTCTCATCTCGGCTAGCATGGCCTGGATCTCCTCCTTCATCTCCTTCAGGCTTTTGTCTGGAGTTCCATCTTTCCGCGAGAGAGTCTGGTTCAACTCGGCAGCCTTCAGCTGCAGGTCTGGAGACACAGACGCACAGAGGGACCGCTGTAAGGGTGCTGCAGATGGACACATTCAGTTCATGTTGCTGCATTCACACAAGCACTGAAGGGAAAATTCGACCCTGGTGTCACTTCCATCATCCCTTAAATATCAGTGCAACTTCATTAGTATTCATCAACAGTGAAAACGGTGGAAAAGTATCGTTATAGATCTGTTTGCTAATTAAGCCTGCATTAATCAACTTTCTTGGCCAGTTGGAGGCAGAAGACCTGAAGAGATGTACAGCTGCGACATATTACATTAGAAAGCTGCTATGTTTACATGCTAGCCAATGATACCAACATGCTAGCTGTGTTAGCCCTGTTCTGTTTATGCCAACTCTTGCCATGAATGTCAACCTCATGGTGGTGGAAGAGGAAAAGTCAGGGTGTCTCCAAAGTCATCAGGATTCATCCTCTGGGGACCATGAATGTCTGTGTGACATTTCATGGCAGTTCATCCGATCACTGCTGAGATGTTTCAGCCAGGACCAAAGTGGTGGACTGAGCCGGCTGACTAAAATTGATGAGGTAGTTAAGCTGTTAAGTGTCTGAATGTCTTCAGATACTCTATTCATGCATCATAACAGACTTTTATACACCTGTATAGTCCCATTGTGACAGACCACTTTATATAAAGGTCCTTTCTTGTCTATTTCAGTGTGATTTTGATGCATGTAAACAACAGTTTAACCTAAAAACAGATGCTTCACTGACACAGTTTGTGTCATATCCCACGGAAACAGCTAAAAACCAGATATTGAAACACTGGGAAAAACATTGCTACAATATCTATATATATATATCAGTATATAACATTCAGCGAACATGTGTTTAGATATACTAACAGTCAGCAGCCCTGATGGGTGTGCTGTCTGTGGGCTCTACTGTAATGTCTCAGTTTTATGGCTCCAACAGAAAGAAAGACAAAATCACACCGTTTGATCTTCACTCATTTAAACACCAACACATGCTGAGAGCCCCACAAACACACACACACACACACACACACACACAATTTTACCCTCATTCAAAGCCAGCAATTTTGGCAAACTTCATGTTTGCTCTGCTTTTATCAAATTAAAGTCAGTGAAATCTCAAACCAATCAATGACGAAACTGCACTAAAACACTCTGAGGCTCATTTGAATAATAGTCAAACTGCTGGAACGTAATGAGTGTGTGAGGCGTGTGTGTCTATGCAAGAGTGATACAAAATATGGTGCAGAGTGCGTGTTTGCGTGATGTGCGTGTGCATGCAGCGAGCTGGTTGTGTGTGTTACATGTGATGTGTGCTCCTCTCTCATTTGAAATGTAAACATGGCATGATTAAAGCAAGTTGAAACTTAAACAGTGTGAGTGTTTGTAGGTGTGTGTGTGGGCGGGCCTGTGTGTGTGTGTGTGTGTGTGTGTGTGTGTTTGTGGCAATGCAGCATTTCCTCTTATTTGAAATGTAAACATGATGTGATTAGAGCCAAGACAGAACTAAAGCCATCATGCTAATGAACAGCTGTACCGCGTGTGGCTACGTGTGCTCACGCTGCTTTTGTCCGCATGTGTGTGTGCGTGCGTGTGCGTGTGTGTGTATCAGAGCCATATAATTACATAGTGGGATTTAAAAGCCAATTAAACACTTAAAACGTGGATGGAATCATATTATAGTATCCAGTAAACACGAGCACACACACAGAGGAAAGTGTGTACAGTATTTTCTTGGCTCATTATGTGTGTCTTTGTATGGCTGTGTGTATGCATAGTTGTATGAATGTGTGCACATTTGCACCAGTGTTTGTGTGTGTGGTGTGTTTGTGATAGCCACTAATTAAGTCTCTAATTGCTACTCTCAATCATCCAGTGAGCCACAACACACTCTTTCCCTCTGTCTCTCTCTCTCTTTCTCTTTGTCTCTCTCCCACACATACACACAGACACACACTCACGCACACACAATCACACTGTGATTAGGCACAGGGCCAGAGAGCGAGGAGTAACAACAAGGAGAGGACAGTTTCATCACAGCCAGTCACAATGTGTTGGCTTTGTAATTTTCTTTTCATCCCCGAAGCCATAAAAATTTCATAATGGTAATCAAAATAACTAATTATTTTTACATAGAGCACATTTGTTTTTCATCGGTGTGGGGTAGACACAGTTACTTAAAAGTACACTTATAGCAGCTGAATCCAACTAGGACTCGACAAGAGCCTTCCAGGGTTAAGTGACTTAAAGTTGCAAACAGACCCTGAGATTACTGAAATTTACAAAGACCACGGGACACCTCATGCATAACGACTCCTTCCACAGTTTTCTAGGTCTTGACAGTCTGAAAGGAGCACGTATTGAAACACTGAGCACACACAGGAGACGGTGAGCCATGAGTGTCATCATATTTTGTGTTTCCCTTGCTAATGCATGCTGCAACTTGAGCAGTAAAGGCACAAAAAAGGTGGACACATGCTAAATGCTAAAGCTGAAGAAACACACACAAGGTGCACACTCAGTTACGAAGATTTCAGCTGATGAAGTTTGGTCAGATGTCAGTGCTTTAAGGCCCTTTTGTCCCAGTTAAGATCAACTTCTCAGCCAACACACATAAGAAGTACCAAAAAAATGTTCAGAATAATGGAAACATCCGATTCAAAATCTGATTTTCTTTTCTATCTTCAAGGCAGAGAAAAGAGGGACTAGCTAGCAGGTGTGCAAAAGAAAGAGCTGCTACGTTTTTTAAAACGGCGATCCTTGGCAACACCTGAAGAAGAGCTCGACCAATCCCAGCACAAGCGGTCAGAGTGACCTGCAAGGTGGCACTCCTGGCCGAAGATGACAAAAAGACGACTCGAACAGAAGAACTTCTCAACTCAAAATGTTCGCTCCCACATGGAAGGCCAGGAATCACTGCACAAAGCCCCAACCCCCCCTCCCCCAGGCTTCAGGACCCTTTCCCGACTGACACGTCGCAGGAGAAAAACACATCCCAGCCGGTCACGCAGTCACTGATGCGGGTGCTGAGGGAGGAGACGCTGCAGCTGCACCAAGACACTGATGCTGAAGTGAAAGACTTTCTGCTAGTTCCACACGCAGAGAGCAAGAAATGAGTCCTCGGTGTGAAGCCAGCTCTGCCGGAGTGAACCATCTGGACTGTACCACAAAGTTCTGCCAGCAAACCTTTACACAAATGCCAATGGTAAGGGGTTTAACCTGTACTAAGGTTTTAAAGCAAATTAGTTCATTTACTAATCATTTATTGTCAAACTGCAGATGAGCACTCCAAAAGCAATCAACCCTCTGAGCTTAAAGCTGCCATATATTTATTTTTATTTTCAACATAAATGCCTAAAAACACAATACTTGCCCGGCACCACAGCAGACAGCCGTTAGAGATTAGCTGCTGAAGACAAGCAAAGGGAGTTGGTGGCAAACAAAACAGAGCTAAAAGCAGAATGAGTACCGGTGGACAGACACCACTCCAGTGAAACACTGCAGCATGGCCGTATGCATGCATGCTAACATTTCTCTTGTGCAGTGTCTCTGTTGCCACACAGCCACCCTCCCAGGGCACGAGCACAGTTAGGAGCTGCTAACAAAATACAACAAACTGAGTCACTGCACCCCATTATCTTGGTGGGTGACTCTTTATCACCATGGTTAATGCTGCTGCAGCCGGCTGGATCCGTCTTTATTGTTCAGGCAACACTTTGCACCAGCAGCTGGCACTGAGCACCGGCAGCTGGCCGCCGGCCCATCAACCATTGTGTTTGAGCTAAGTTTTCCATTAGTGAGCTAACAAGGAGGCAGAAAGATGTTTTGGTTGCCTCACTCCGTAGACGCCTCTCCTTCAGAGGTGGGCCTGATAGAGTTGAGTGTCTACAGGCTGCAGGACAACAAACTCTCTGCTTTTTGGGCAGATCTGGATAGTAAATGGCTTTTACATCCATAGTCTTCCTGGAGATTTTACATCTTTATTTAATTTGTGCTGTTTAATATGTTCTGTCAGTGTAATTATTCATTTCATTACCTTCTTTTTTCACCTTTTCATCTTCTTATATATGTCCCACTCTCCTCTAATGTAATAACCTTCATTTCCCACAGGGATCCCTTACATTTAATATAATGTAATATAATGCAATGTACTCTAACGACAGATGAAACTGGTGAGACAGTAGACAGATAAATCCAGAAATCCCAGTCGGTGGGATATGGAAGCAGTTATTGGAGGGGAGGTGGTGCTCCTTTCTGTTACCTTTAGCTCCCAGCAGCGTATCCCTGATGAACTGCTCCAGGTCCTCAGCTCGTTTATGAATCCTGTCAGCATCATCCTCAACCTGCTCTCCGTCAGCAGATACCTTAGTGGCCTACATACATACACACACACACACGCACACCCACACACACACACACACACACACACACACACACAAAAGAAACGTGTTATAAAATAATAAACTGTTAAATAAGTGAACATATTGACTTCTGTCTCACAAAGGAGGAGAAAAGATGGAGGGATAAGGTCTTGAGGATGTAAAAGAATGACAGACGATGATGGTAATACATACACACAATCAATATCAGTGTGTGTGTGTGGGGTATACTCTGTTTACATGTGCACTCACACGCCACAACGTACACCAACACAGCCATGGATGAATTATTGACATAAAAAGAAAACAGAACCTCACACATTAACCTACACACACACACACACACACACACACACACACACACACACACAAAGGCCCAGAAAAACGCGAGACGGATGAATCTTTGACAGACATGAAAACACATCCAAAGACACTCAATCTAACACACACACGCACACGCACACACACACACACACAGAAAGAGCAGGTAATTATTGTTGAGACCATGCTATATCATTTTAGCTGGTGTGTGGGTGTGTGTGTGTGCGTGTGTGTGTGTGATGGGATGTGGGTGATAGCGTCGCTGTCAACAAATGTCAGGGTCCCACTCTCTAAAAGGGTGTAGCTTGACAGCATGAATGGGAGTGTTATTTCTCTCCACTTGGCACTTGCAGACCCTCCCCCCCTCCACTCGAGAAGTGTTTTTCTATTTCGGTTAGCTCCTCTTAGCAACACGACTGTGACTCCAATGATTATACAGTAAAAGAAAAAAAAAAAAACCTTTATAGTATAGCATAGATTCTTGCCTTCTGTATGAGGGCAAACACACTGAGTTGCTTTCGGGTGTTTACTGAAAATGCTTCATGCAACAACATTAAAATTCTTTATCTGAAATACTTTCAAACATGCGTGGATTCCCAGATGGATCTATCAGACACAGTCCCAGGGACCCGAGAGGCCCCTGAGAGCCTCCGTTTGAAGCGCCTTATTAGCATTTTGGGTTAGAAATTCATAAGTCTCCGTCAATAGTAGGGACGGCCTGCTCATGATTTTTGATCAAAATCCTGATCCAGGTCCAAGTCTTGTCATATTCTGTTGTTATTCTTATTCACATGTTGTCAGAATGGACTCCAGGGGCCCAGAAGGCAACAGCTTTACTCTGTGTCAACTGGTTTGTGGTAGTTAAATTGAAAATTGTTTGAGAATACGCAGTATTTAAGAACAATATAAACTGACATGATAATCTGTGGAGTTTTTGACTCGCACATCCTGCTGTTGGTTATTCTGCTCACTGACAATTGGTGGCGTAAACAAGCCAAAGGTAAAAAATCACTTTTGCTTGTTAACAGGAAAAATCTGCAGAGCGTCTTTAAAGTGGGGCCTGCTTTACGTCCTAATCCTGAAGCCCTGTCCTGAAAAGGATCCTGTGCCAAAATCCAGTTTTGAAACTTTCAATATAACAATTTTGTGCTTATTTAATTTGTGTTTGATCAGTTTAACAGGCTGCAAATCTGGACTCGGTGGTACTGCATATTCCACAGAGTGCAGAGGGTTAATGGGGGCTTACCAGTTCATTTTTACCGCAGGCCCCGAGCAGGCTGACCCCAGGTATGATGCCCGGCGGTCATTTGTCTCACAATTTGTCCATGATTAATCCTGCTGCAGACCAAGCAGTCCCAGCACTTTGTATACTCTGTTTTTCACTTTTGCTGCTCAGCTGGTTAACTGATCCCTGTGACAGGCCCTCTGACACTTCATCTACATGTTGAAAAAGAGGCTGAATTGGTTTCTGTATTCAGTCAGTATGCTGCGGCTGGCTACTGGCTGGACTGGGGGTCTGTGTTGTCTCCACTACAATGCACAGCACCGTAAGGAGTAAGACGACTTGTGGCTTTGCTTGCAAACATGTGTTGCTATAAACTGTGGTCTCACTCCCTGCGACAGTCTACCTTAGCTCCATCCTGTTATGTGTGAGGAAGGCAGAGAAAGAGGGTGAAAGAGGGATAAAGAGAGTAAGGCAGACAGACAATGACAGAGGCGAACGGCGAGCCAAAGGAAAAACAAAAGCGTCTGTACCCTGCTGTGTAGTTGGTCCATCTCAACCACCAGTGATCCCAGGTTGGAGTCGGCCAGCTGCAGTAATCTCTCCGGCGCTTTCTGAGGTGACAGCATGTGCTGCAGGAGAGAAACAGGAGAGATGAAGGAATTACATAGTGAAATGTCTGACACATTTTGGCCAAAGGCGAGGCTTCTGAACTGCCTGGGGCTCTGTGCTGTAGAGCTGGAAAGAGGAGGATGAGCAACGGAGGGCAGGAGGCGAGAAAGGAGGAAAGCATTAAAACATACCTGATACAACTCAATATACTTGAGTCCTGTCACAGTAAACACAATGACGTAGCTCTACTGTGAGAACAAAGTTACAAAATGCTAATGAAAGCACAGCTCATAACGTCTTATCACAGTTCATTGGTGAGTGTTAATCAAGTTCAAGTTTGTTGTTGACAATGCAAATGCTCGACAGGCTGAAACGATGGTTTGTATTGGAGGAGGAGGCAATTAAAGAAAAGCGAAGACGCGAATTTGAAAACCCTTGAAAACAAACTCACGGCAAGATGTTAATGACATTGTTTCCTAACTAATGCGGGTTGAGCGAGCTGAATGAAGAGCGTGCCGTCTCATTGGACTATAAAGTATTTCACTAACTCCATTTTGATTACAAAACACCTTTAACATGCTGTCCACAACTGACTTTACAAAGTCTTCTTTACAGTTTCTTCACATTAAGTCTACAGACAGATTGCTCTGCTACTATCAAACGCTGACGCTAACATTAGCTTCATTGGCTAGCTACCTACAGCTGATAACATATGAGAGCTAGTTTTAATTCACTGTCACCAGCTAGAAATGATTTTGTCTTCTTCTATCTAAGGAAATTAGTTACAACTTGCAGCAGTAAATCTGCCACTATTATCACATAGTGCATGTGCAGCGCTTAAGTGGTGAACAGCCATAGTGACGATGACTAAACGACTTCTTTCTGAATTGGGACGTGAGTTAAAAGGTCTAGAAAATATCCCATCCAAGCAGGCTGAGGCAGATGTTACCTTGAGTTCCTCCGTCATGTTCTCGAAGCGGTACAACATCTTATAAGGAGGCGGCAGGGGCGTGGTCAGGGTGACCTCAGTGATGATGCGATAGAGGCGGTCCATATCACTGATCAACAGACCCGAGCACTCATCGTCACAGGCTAGAAAAAACAAATGCGAGCACACAGTCAGACGCAGCTAGAGGCTTAAAGATGGTGTGTGTGTGTGTGTGTGCGTGTGTGTGTTGACACTTCAGCAGTTTGAGTTTTGACGTGGCGGAGAGAAATGAGGGGAAGAAAATACGAGAAGAGGAAAGGAAGGAAGTCACGTATGTGTGTTTTTACGACTGAATGTGTATTTCTGACTTTATTTGTGAGTCTGTAAACACATCAGTGTGTGATCGCGGCGACTGCTTGTGTGTTTGTGTTTAAGTGACTTGGCATCAGAGAGACAGGGCTGCCGATGCATGAAATTCAGCACAGAGAGAGCAAAAGCACCTATTATGAGCACAGACTGCAGGCTAAAAACACACACACACCAACACAAGCGCACACCAGGGAATTCACTGAAACACGCATACACATTTTCCCGCATCACGTGTGTGTGTGCCTGTATTTCTCTTCCCTTTTACAGCCCGAGGCTGATTTATTGCAGAAATTAAAATTTCTGACAAGGGAAATCAAAGATAAATTAAATAAAATAAAAACAGTTTCAACTCCATCAATCTCTGACAAAACCAGAACACACAAATGCGCTAATGCGGGCACATGCATACGCACGAGCACACACAGGTACAGTAAACATACACCGTGTGTACGAGTTAAGAGCTGCTTGTCAATTCAAGCCATTCAAGAATCCAACTGATGAAGCGTATTCACACAGCTTGGAAACATCCTGCACGGCACAAGGTCTGACTACAGACAAAAAGCCTCACTTCCATCACTCTCTGCTCACAAGGACGCCGGTCGGTTGCCTGTCTCGACAATCTTTGGCAAGGCAGGCCAGAGACTCTCAAATTAGCTTCTGTCTCGTCCTCTGAGGGGTTCATACGTGATGGTGTATATTTGGCTACGTCAAAGTTTGCTTGGATGATTCGGGAGCGTCGCAGCCTCACACCCAACAAGTTTACTTTGCTGAAGTTTGCCCGGAAAGCAGATGACAAAAAAAAAAAAGAAAAAGTAATCTAGATGTCATCACAAACCCTCCGGCGGCTGCTCGATGGTGAAGTCGTCAGTGGAGCACTACGTGTCACGCCGTACTGTGCAATGTTATGCTAGAAAACAAATTCTAAACTTGTGGGTTAGCTTTAGGGAACATAAAAGAGGATGACTGACTTCACTTCCAGGGCGCTCTGTGGTCGAGCAGTCCTCGGTTAAATTTAAAATGGGTTTGCAGCAGTGACGCCCTGCGCTGTTGGTTAGATGTTCCTGATTAAGGAGCTGAAAGGGAAACAAAAGACCGGCTGAATAACTGAGACTTTGCTTAATGTTTCACTTCAAGGATCTGAGTTTTGAATCGTTAGAAGCGACACTGCAGAACTCTCATACAACACAGTCATTAGACTTGTGGTCAGAGCTGGAACAGATTAAGCTGTAGAGCTGCTCATGCTCCAATATTGGACATTTTTCTATCCAGTGACGCACATCACATTTCTCTTCACAGTGTACACAAAGTATAGCAATTTATCGTCGCAACCATAAAAGCTAGAAGCCCCGAGAAGGCCCACAGTAAACCCCAGTGAGCTGAAAGTGATTGTCTGAGGCTCGGTTTAGATTCACACTGCAAATTCACACCCACGATGCACAACACACACGTTCAACAATACCCACCTGTGTAATATACACCTGTGCTCCTTCAGACAGTAACTTCCAGCTGTTAAAAGTCTGGTTTAATCTTTGTGTCTCAGCAGCTGCAGGAAGGGCGTCTCTCAAACTTTGTTCTTTGCAGTTTGATTCTGGGTTCATTATTGTTACTGTGCCTTTTTACAATGTTGCTTAAATCACTTCAACTCCAAAAATAAGATGGAATTAAACTAAACACATTCTGTATTTAGCAAATTCCTGAGGTCATATTACTTACTGTATGTTTCACCACGAAATGTGGAACATAAACTCTCACATGGATGTCAGCAACATTCAACGACGCAGCCAGTAACATCAAGTATTGAAATTTAGCTCCATTTCACTGCAAATGATGTTCTATTATGGGAGAGTCACCTGCATTTCCCTCGTTCGAGGCTGCCGACTCCAAGAATGCTCGGTTGAGTCGGACAGGATGGGAGACCAGGAGAGGCAAAACGCAGAGTGCAATCACTCTTCAACAAGTGAACAGCGGCCTGATCGCTCCACTCTGTGTAAACCATCAGGACTTGTGATTACAGTCTGGACGTGGAGGCGACCGGTTTGGTGTCAAGGCGCACTGCAGCACTCACTCTGCCAATTTATGAACACACGCTTTGTGTCTGAACACATAAAGACCTGAGCAAGCAATTTCCTCTCTGACCTGACAGCAGCAATTTCACATCAGCCTCTGTCTCACAACCTTTTCTTCCATATTCTCTTACCTCTAGACGCGCTAATGGCACCGAATTGGCCCTGCCATTATGGTTATATTAAGCTTAAATTAGCTTCGAATTACACTGAAATTATTTTCTAAATGACTTGAATTTGACTTCTGCCACAATCCCGTGTCTCCCATGGCAACGCCAGGAAAGGGCTTTGACTGCTCATTTGCATATCATTGCCAAAATAAAGCAAGAATCACAACATCAGGTGACAATGCAGGGTGGTGGGCCAGAAAATGAGAAGAAAATGGACGACAGAGGGAGAAAGGACGTCTGCTGGTTTCACTTTCAAGCTTTCTAAAATGTCCTGTGTTTTGTCTGGTATGCTAAAGTCAAGTACTGGAGGCCTGTATAATGGCGTCTATTAATTGTGTTTCAAATTAATTCCTATTTAAATGTTCTATTGGCACTAGCATTCATATTCTCATCATTTCGACCACAACGTCCACTAAAACCTGCACCTGTTGGCCGTTTGTTTCATAACTATGAGCTCTATCTGAGATATTTTACCCCGAATGAAGAGAAAGCACACAAAAAAAAGGCAGGAAGCAAAAGAAAAGATGAAAAAAGGAAGGAAAAAGGAGCAGAAATAAAAAGCTGAGTGTTAGTCTTACAGATGATCCCGGCTGGTCCACACACATGCCTGTCCATGCACTGGTCACACGACTTCCCCGACGCCCCGAACCTGCAGCGGCATTGGCCTGTGACAGGGTCACATGGTCCAGGCAACGCCCCCCACAGGGAACACTTACACTCCTCGCAGCGGCCGCCTGGCATCTGCGGGTTACCATGATAACCAGTAGCGCACCTGGACAAGGGGATCACGGGAAGAAGGAAAGAGTTCACGACTATTGTTGCAATGAGACGCTTCCATCGCCTTTTATAAGGCAGAGCTAAGTCAAGGCGTGCTGCACTGATAGAAACACAGAAAACGTGTGCACGCACACACACACACACACACACACACACACACACACACAACCCTGTGATATCACGTGTGTGTGTCTCACCTCTCACAGTATTTGCCCTCATACCCCTCTGCACAGGCGGTGCATCGGTAGTCATCGAATCCCTCTGCTACACAGGTCGGACTGAAACTAGACACAAAAAAAATGCAAATGAAATATTTGAACACTTTGTCGGCCCAAGTCTACGTGTAAAAAAACTGCTGAGGAGATAAGAGAAGTGTACCTAAATATGTTAGAGAGAACAAAGAGGAATACAGAAAGTTTACTTGTTCTGCGGGTTGGGGAGGGGACAGGCGCAGGGTTTACAGTCGTCATGGAAACCTCGGACCACACCGTAGAACCCCGGAGCGCAGCGTTCACACCGATCACCCTCCGTGTTGTCTTGACAGTTCTGCACACGCAAAAACACACACGTGACGTGAGGGTTGTAGCACAGGACACACTGGACCATCCTTTATGAAAGGACACGATGTCGTCCCATAATTCTTCACATTCAAAGCAACCGCAGGGGACAAGTTCTCCTTCACAGCTTTCCTTGACCTCATGACCTTTTGTGACGAATCGACAGAACCCCATGGCTCCAACCCTGATGTGTAGGTGTCAAATTTCCCATCATCCTCCAGCCAGCATGAGTTCTTGATGTGTGTGTCGTTGGTACTACATGCAGAATTTGATTGTGTGAGCATAATATAGGCAGCTGCACACACACACAAAAGCTTATCCAGAAAGCTTTTCATCTTCAAAAAAAGCAAACTAATTTTCAAATTAAATTAACAGCAGTTAAGCTACACTTTTATCTGCATGTTGTATTTGAATATCGCCACGGGCACAATGAAAACGAGACACCAGATTTGCTTGAGCAAGAGAGAGGAAAAAAAAAAAAGGGCATTTTGAATGGTTTACAGTCATCCGTGGAATAAAGTCAATCTATTCCGGTTCATGTATGCTCAGACTTAGCTCTAATCAAAGATTGGAGGACATTAGCGTTCACTGTTAAGCTGTGTGCAATCCCGTGTATGTGTCTACTCGTCTCGAGTCGACAATGAGTAATTGAAAAGACGACAGACGGGGTCACTCGTCATCCCCTCCTTGATTACTGACAAAAAGGCGTTGGGGAGGCTTGTTTTTTGGTGAGCGAGATAATTATCCTGGCACTGCTGGTTGTTTAACAGCAACACCAGATGAAAATAGTGGCACACTGCTATCATCACCCACTGTCAGTTAACTTCACAATATTGGATAATAGCAGCACTTTTGATCACTGGCGTGCTTCACTGTACGGTGGCGAATTAAGAGCCTGAAATGTTTGACAGCAAATTCAGTTCAGATCTCTTCAAAGTCAGCAGCTCTTAGATGAAGAAACCGGCCGCGGATGAGTGTTACTGACTGAGCAGTTACTGTCTTTACATGCCAACACACTCACACACTGGGACCGTCGCTGGGAAGTACGTACCCGGCGTGATCGCAGCTGCTTATGTAGTGCATCTGTACGGAAGCAGCGGGGAAGTCATTACTCATTTCTTTTCACCACCCGCAGTTTATGAGCCATTCCAGGGCTTTCACACACACACACACACACACACACACACACACACACACACACACACACACACACACACACACACACACACGCAGGAATATCTAGCCCAGACTATTTTCTGATAGGAAATGTAGCTGTCCTCACGCAGTAATGAATGGTTTTTGGGCCCAGTCCCACTCCTGCATGATGAGGCGCTGTGAGACCGCTCACAGCGGCGGGCGGCTAGCTGTTAGCCGACAGGTGCGATCTCACACACGTCAAAGAGTTTAATAAGCTTCCTTCCTCGAGAGCAGGCCATCTAAAATACTCGTTTACTTTGCAGGAATTCACTCACCTGTGGTTAGGAGGGGAGCCACGAGGGTGCACTGACACACACAGCCACAAACGCAGCCAAAATATTTCACATCCAGAGATATTCCTGAGGATTCTCAGCTTATTTTTGGCTATGCTTATTTTACAACTCACACACACACACACACACACACACACACACAATGCCTATTCATACTTGTATTGTGACAGATACTATGCCAAAACACAGTATTTATATAAACATACAGTCAATTTCCACGCTACGCACACAGTCACACACACACAATTAAATCCACACAAATACATTACATACTGTACACAAACACAGAACTCTGTCCTCTTCATGTCCCCAAGGTTCTGTCTTATGTGTTCGCCTCGTTTGTTGAAAATGGGAACTTCAATCAGTGCAACAGGAAGTTGCCTCCTAACGAGGCAAGTCATTTCCATTAACTTCCTGTGTTCCTCGTTACTGCTAATTACCACAGAAACAAACTCGTTTAGCATTTTCAATTTAGCCCGCTCGGTTAGAAAATGCTAATGACGCTGTTATGGAGAGCGAGATGGAAATGGGCGAGGGAAAAATGGCTGGGAGGCAGAGAGAGAGCGACAGGAATCAAAACGCCAGAGAAGAGGCGGGAGAGGGGAGAGAAGAGAGAGAGAAACAAATTGGCAAAAGTCACGAAATTAAGGAGAGGTGAGGAAGAAAGAGGGGGCTGCAGGGGAAGACTGGGGCGAGGAAAAATGAGAAGTGAGGGTGAAAGACAGAGCGGATGGCGGCGTGGTGAAAGAAGACAAAGGATTAGCAAATACATAATTGAGGATGAGAGGGAAGAGAATTTAGGAGAGCGGGGCAGATAAAAAGAAACAATGGAAGGAAGTAGAAGACAGGAGGGCGGATAAAAGACGGAGGAGACGAGGTAGAATAACAGAAAAGGAGACAAAACAATAAAAATAATTAAACAGCAGAGAACATTGGAGGGAAGACAACAAAACATCGGCATCTTTATTGTCTATTGTGCAAGGACACACTTATTGACTGGAAGGCATTTGTCTGTCGTGACTGCGTTGGTGCTAATTTGAGTCTGTTATACAGGAGTTACAGTTTTAAATCCATACTTTCAAACTGAATGACGCTCCTTTAGGAGTAAGACATTATTCGATTCAAGCTGCTTGAATGAGGCATTTTTTTTTTCATAACTGAACTTTTTTATGTCGATTATTACAGGAATAAAACGTTCAATTAAGCTAGTGACAGTTGCATAATGGTTGCTTTCCAAATTAAATTAATCGGAGAGAAGATTACGGGAAAAACTGTTTTCCATAATTGCTGAACCTTTTAGTTGTCCTGTTTATCTGCTCCTCCGTCAGGGAGTCAAGACCAAACCCAGCACTCCGCTTTAAGGAAGCTTTTGACACAAAGTGGAGCATCCTGGTGGTATTATTGGTTTACAAGTCTGCTTTCCAAAAGGAAACGCTGTGATAGTGCTGCAGGTCTTAAAAAAAAAGGTGAACCACATGTGGTGCCCGTCATGTTTCATTATGTGCATGTGCAAAAAGGTGCCAGCATCTTTCAGTTTGTTTAGCATCTATCTCAGCGGATCTTCAGAGCGGAGGTGTCCTTCTACAAATCAAGCCACGTAATTAAATGTCTCCTCATCAGCTGTCCAAAATGAGTCTCAGCCGACAGCACAAACAATTTTCTCTGTGGCCGCGCACGCTGACATCCTCTCAGTCTGCCACGGCTTTCACAGATCGACTCTGAGCCATGACCTACGGCGACACGAGGCCAAAGTCTCCAGATAGGGACTCGCCGCACAAGTCACCAGACTGTGAAAAGGCTGGAAGTGACTAACTGGTAACAACTGGCCTGTGCAGATTTATCTCATAAGCCACCAGTTGGATTTCATAACTCGCAAACACACACTGTGACAACAAACACGGAGGTGGACCAGTTCTCTTTTCTAAATGGCTGATCGGCGCGTACCTGAAACTACCTGTTGGAATACTTGTGTTAAACTAAAAGCGGCAGATTTCTTTGCCTTAATCTGCTCTAATTGCATATCTTACAATCACCTTCTCCCCTCTTCTCTAAAAGTAAGGATGTGGCTTTGGGTCAGAGCCAAAGGAGAGGAAATTACACGAAATATTAAATAAGCCCAGGGTCGTTAATTATTGCAGGGCTAATTACAGTACCTGACATTCCTCCCAACACACACACACACACACGCACACGCACGCACGCACGCACACACACACACACACACACACACACACACACACACACACACACACTCAGGCTCTATTCTCTCTCTCACTTCGCTCTCTTCTCCAGAAGCTACCTGGCATATGGCTGTATGAGGGTCTCCAGCGGCAGAACACACACACACACACACACACACACACACACACACACACACACACACACACACACACACTCATTTACCTGGCATATGGATGTCTCAGGGTCACAGGTGGAAGAGTGCCCACTGCATTGGCACTGAACACAGCTGCCCATGCCGACAGCGGTGGGCACCATGGACGCTGGAGCAGATGCCAGGGAGCCGGCGCGAAGGCGGTAGAAACCTGCAGCACACTCCTGCACACACAGACAGACAGACAGACAGACAGACAGACAGACAGACAGACGGATGGACGGATGGAGAATGACAAAAATAATGAGAGCAGAGACGAGAAAAGGTGAACGATAGAAACACAAGATCTCGCTTTGATAGCTTGTGTTCCCACAGTAATCCCACACTCTGCATGATATTGCAACACACACACACACACACACACACACACACACACACACACACACACACACACACACACACACTCCTTAATTGTTATTTCTCTGGGCAACTAGGACCACTCTCTCTTTCACACACACATACACACAATTAAGAGTTATTCCCTTCAGTAACTTTTGAACACACATGCACGCACCCTCACACACCAGCTCGACACACACACACACAAACATGCCAAAACACACACACGCACACAGAGACATGTAAGGTAACTCTCTCTCCCCCCCCCCCCCTCTCCTGTTCAGTAATAATTAATGGAGTCCATTTAAAGAGCCATCTGTTCCCTCTGCTAGCGCTAAACGGCCGTTTAAAAATACTTTATTAACAACGACGGCAGCTACAAATAGAATGCCCATCTGTCAGCCAAGCCCTCTACGACCCGAACATTTCAAGTTTAGCTACCGTTTGCTTTTTGGCTTCCATTTGGCACTTTTTCAACAGTATCTGTAGCTTCTAAATTATGTACACGGCTAATTTTTTCCCGGCAATATAGACGGCTGCTCCTCTGCACTCCAAGTAGCAGGCGACAAAGTGAAACAGAGGTTGAAAAATATAGTTAAAAGTTTGCTGGCAACTCATGTATTCCTTTGAGATTAACAAAATAATACCTAAATGACTCTCAGGCGCCACCATCCAGCGGAATTGCCCAGAACTGTTTGCCTCTGTGTATCATAAGCTGTCTCCACAAAATCCTCATTAAACCGAAGATTGAGTCACTGCTATACGCTTTCTCTGGCTTAAGAGAAGGAGCCGGACGCAGCTGAAAGTCAATTGCTTTGACAAAATCACGACTGAGTGGAAGAGACGCTCAGTGAGGCTTAATCCTAGCTAAGCAAAGCAAAAAAAAAAAAAAAAAACACAGGAAAAAAAAAAAACCAGGAGAGTCTGAAAGGCGTCGCAGAGGCTTAAAACTCTGGAGTAAATGTAAATTGGAAACTTGTGAGATACTATTGAAAGCAGAGTCTGTGACCTCCATGTTTACATTCTCTCTCGGTGTGAAGGCAGCAGACAAAAAGCATTCATTCGTCGGAGCGCTGAGAGGAGGAGAGAGAGAGTTCAGCTCGCTCTGTAATTAATGTTTGCAATGTTGGATCCAAAATGTGGGTTTTTGAGCTCGCGTCAATATGAACGCTCTTTCACTTCGTTTATGTAATATTCTGACTACAGAGGACTTCTGTATTTTCTGCTTGTTTTACTTATTCTGCTTTTTGTGTAGTCTGCTTTTTGCTGCTGCACTGAAGTCATTTCTCATTGGCCATATTGTGAAGATTCCTCTGTTTGTACTTTCTATCAACTAAGTGACCAGTAAATTTAACTGTTTTAAATATGATTCAAGATGACATTATGGGAAAATGTCAGCAAGATTTTGGTTGTGATGTGAATATTTTGGCTGATGAAAATGAGAAATAGTTTGTTTTTTGTCAGAAACTGTGTTGTTGTTACACCGTTTGTCCACCAGAGAGCACTGATAACTTCCTTCCCCAGCAGTAAAATGTTCTGCTCCGTACGTATTTTCTTTTTAAAGGTATCTTTATCAAGTACTGCAGACATATATTCTTCAAAACATATTTTCAGATAGTCCTGTTTGCATAAACAAGATTATTTAGAAAAATTACCGTCACTGTGGGGCGACATATCTGCTGACTACTACAACCACTGATCACCTATGTTAGAGTTCCTAGAAACACTCTTTGGAAAGGTTTTGCACATGTAAGATCTTCCCATGTGTGCATGTGTGTGTGTGTGTGTGTGTGCACGCGCACCCACCTCACAGGAGAGTCCAGAGTATCCGATTGGACAATTGCACTTCTCTATCTGATGTGCTTCCTCGCTCTCTTTGGTTGGTCTGCCTTCCTCGGCCACTGTTAGACTGATTTCGGAGATTCTGGGGGAGAGGTGGGTCATGAAATGAAGTAACTTTCATCATGTCGAGTAGACAAACACGTATTTGGATGTGTCGCATGGGGTATCCAGGGAGAACTGTCATGACAATTTAGAGCAGGTTATAATGTTTCTGCTGTGGAAACAGACCACTTTCAGTACATCTTGAGATGCAAATGCAACAGAAGTTCTTCCCAGAGGTTATCCATCAATCAGCGATCAAGTCACACATTAAATGTTGGACAACACCGTGTGGAGCTGCATGTCGTGTGTGTGTGTGTGTGTGTGTGTGTGTGTGTGTGTTTTACCGGCTGTGTCTCATCAAGTTGCCATGTGATGCCTTAATTAGGATGTAGTCCACATAGAACAAAATGTCCATGAAGTCCTCTCGAGTCATGGACCGACCATCTGCGTACTTCCACTCATGCTGTACACACACACACACACACACACACACACACACACACACACACACACACACACACACACGCAAGTACACAGACAAATCAATTTCACCACTGCAGTCTCAGTCCTGCTCGTATTGATTGACAAGCTCGCCAGAAATAAGTACAATCTATATTCAGTTTAGGTCTTTTATTTTGGAGTTGGTATCTAATAGAAAACTCATACCACAAATATTTCTCAATAATTACTCAATATCCCCCTTTCATCCAAAGCCTGACTGTACCTCTGTCATGTCGATCTCGTGGCGGGTGAGCTGACCAATCTGGAGTCCCGGTATGTGGCGTGTCATCAAGACATTATGGTTAGGACCGCCCTTGATGATGACCTGAGGCTCGTAGGAGGACGGACCGGTTTCATCTCTGGCCTCGTAGTACACTGCGTACTTCAACTGCCCGCCATACGCTGTGATCTGAACAAAGACGTGGAGGAAGAGTTGATTTAAGACATTACAGAGTGTGCACTGATTTTACAACTATGCTTGATTTGGAAATAATAAAAAACAATTAAATGCTGCATAAATTTTTTTTTACATCTTCAAAGGAGGCGGTTTTCCTACCATGGAGCCTCTGAACTGCTCCGGCAGTCTCCAGTAGTACGGTTCAGAGAGGGTTGAGGTGACCAGATCTGTATGGGCGAGGATCTCAGGGTGCTGGAAGCTCACTCCTCTCCTCGTCTCCACGGTGTTGGATTTGTCCACCAGGGGGAGCACCGTCTGCTCTGGCTTCAGCGTTAACTGGGACACAGAACAGTGACGGCAATCTTAATGTGATTCCTAGAAGTGAATACTTTCCATTGGGGGGAGTGTCAGGATAGGAACTCTGGCGACCAGTCATGGATGATCTGTTCTCAGTACAAACTTTTTAAACTAGCAGAGCAGCGTTTGGGATGAATTCACTATGAAAGAATAGATTTTTGTGAGGTGCACCTTTCAGACAGGCTTGTTAAGCAGCCATATTTCGGTGTAAACGAGTCATGTGTGGAGGGTCAGCTTCCTTCTTTTCTCAAACTTGAGTCGCACAGTCTCCTTCCCTCACCTCCTAATGACGCTGACCCAAACACTGCTCCACCCTCGCCGTTCTTTAACTCTGGCACACATCCATTTCAAACGCTTTTTGTCTGAGACTCCAGTCTTGTTAGAGAAAATTTCAGTATCTTGGGCTTCTTTCGGCGGTGTTTTGTTTCATCGGTGGGCACAGAGGATTGTGGAATGTCCTAATTAATGAGGATGTGTCGATGCAGCTCTCCAAACTGGCCAAATGGAGGCAAACGTTTGATTGGAACATGAGTAGACGCCTTCATGTCTCCAAACACTGTCGGGCTACATGTTTTGCAAAAACATCTGTGCAGCCTTTTTCCGTGAAAAATCAAACGAATTTGAAGAAATGTGGGAATTCTAGTTATTTCAAGTCTGAGGATAATTATCTGTTATTTAACAGACTATGATTTTTACTCTTCAGCTGAATATGATGATCTTCAGCACCAGTGTGGCTGCTGGAGTCGCTGTATGCTTTCTGTAAACAAACACCTCCTTCACCCATGCCGATGTGTGACGGCTGAGATGTTGCAGGCGTGGAAACAAAGAAATCAGCTTTTTGTATTTTGCACACTGGTGCAGCACAAAGTGACCCTTTTTTTTTAGCACACGACACAATCTTTCAATAAGAAGATGCTCATCCAGTATTTTATAATTGTGTTATCACTAATGAGAGAATCATCAAGTCAGTTCGTTTTCCAAGTTGATTGTGTTGTGATTTTTCTTCGCCAGTAATGAGTTTAGCCAGCGTTTGTGTTGTTCTTTCAGTCAGCGTGAGGACTGCTCTTTCGGTATTTTCCACATTGGTGCTGAAAGTCCAAAAGGATGGAGCGAGCTTCACCATATGGAGGATGTTTCTACATGAGCTCAGGAACACTTTGGGAAACTGTAAACACAGTTCATCTGCACATGACTGAATTGTGTTTTTATTTACGTTTAACACAGCGTCCAGGCTTTATAGGAGTCTGGCTTGTATGTGGATCACACTGAGCTATAACTGACAGTCGGGAGAAAATCTTGCCCTTTCTTTCTCATTCTCTCCGGCTCCCACTTTTGATATTTCAATATCATTTGAATAATATCAGGGTTTATTATTGACTGTGCGTTGTGGTTGAGTGGACCGATTTAAAAATAGATTCATCTGCTCGAGCCCGGATCTCTGCCTCTCTCTGCCGCTGTAGTCCGGCAGCGCTGATACTGTATGTTGATATTGTGTGAATAATATCTGAGGCATTATGGAAGAGTGCTTTTTGGTTGAGTGGACAGAATCTGAAATCTATGAAGTTACTATGGCTTGGACACACCGCCGATACTGGCTGCATAATAAAAAGGCAGTCACACATGGAATGGGAAATTGCTCATTTCTGTCTCGAGTGTTACTTAAAATGAATTCAAAGCCAAATATTTCTAAACTGTAGCTGCTTGGTGCTGGTTTGCTTGATATGACTATGAAATGAAATAAGTAACAAGCACAAAGTGACACGTTGAGAATGTCATAAAACCCAAATATGAGCTGTTTCAGTGAAAATGCTAAAGAAGAGACGATGTACAACTTGAGCATTAACTCTAATTTATGTTTCCTTCGCAAGTAGGAATAAAAGTGAGACTCTCCAGAGCTTAGTCAAGAGCTAATGTCTAAATATCACCAATAGAGGCGGGGGTCTGATACTCTGTATGTAACACACTGCATCAGGAGCACAACAAGCCATGCATGTCCTGTTTCATCTAAACGGACACTGTCGTAATCACTGGCAATGAAATGTAGCTCCAACTTCACAAGAAATAAATAAATAAATAAATCGTGTACAGCGTCATCGCTTCGTATGATGTCTGAACTCTGAAAACTTTATTACTAACCTGGTTTAGAATCATTGTACAAACTAATCTATTGACTGAGTGTGTGCAGACTGAGAAATGATGACTTATACTGTGTGTATACAGTGAGTACATCTTCATCATTCTCGTGCAGTGTTACTTGATTGTACTTTAAAATAAAGGGTTTTTATACATTTTGTGATTTCTCTGTGAATGTGTAAAATACATACCAACGTTTCTGCTTCACCTGTCTGACAAAGTAACTGTTTTCTATGATTTGGACATGGGTTTGTGTTGTGTAACACTTCAGCTCGTTCAGGCCTTTGTTTTAAATGATTCCTTCATTTCTCTGCACTCTATGACCGCAAAAGCTGCCAAATAATAAGCCTGTGAGAAAATGCTGCCATTTTGCCTGAGGCTTCTTTAACAGGCCGGTCCTGTGGAGGGTTTTTTTTTTTTTTTTTTCCTTTTTTCACACCTTATCAGTGCGTTCACCTTATCTCAGTTCTTTATAGATTTTACTGGATTATAGTCGTGCAGATCTTCACAGCAGTATTTAACAGCCAGTAAACAGTCACACACACAGTTCTCCCATTAGAGATAAATGCCACCAAAAAAAGGCTGTGTGTATGGCTGAATATGTGTGTGTGTGTGTGTGTGTGTGTGTGTGTGTGTGTGTGCACGCACGCACATCCTTCTCCCCTAACCTCTGCGTAATCCCATGTAGTGTGTGTTTCTGTATGTACGTTTGTGTACCGTATGTGAATGCACGTGTACTGAGTAGAGTAAATGTGTGCGGCCTCTAGATATGGCGTGTGTGTGAGTGCGAGTGTGTGAGAGTGTGTGTGTGTGTGTGTGTGTGTGTGTGTGTGTGTGTGTGTGTGTGTCCCACTCCACTCAGTGTAATCTCACGATTCAGTGGTTCAGAGAAAATCTCCCTCTTTCCAATAAACTCTCCATTTTTTCTGCCTTTCTCTCTCTGTCCGGCTCAGCCCTCCCTCTCTCTGTCAACAATAAATGAAGAGGATGTTTGTCGTTCAGATGAAGCCTCTCGCCACACTCCATCAGAAAAACTCTACGGTTACCACGGAAACGCCAGTTCATCGCAGATGGCAAGCGTTTCTGAGAAGGAGGGCCTTTATTAAAAACAGGCTGCCACTCAATCGATTGCTAACTTACCGGCTGACCGTCTGATGGCGGCTGATACACTTAAAAACCTGTTTCTGACTTACAGCTGGCAGCCGTAACGTCCACACTCAACTTTGTGTTTTGCTGCACAGAAGCCATCGATACATCAGCCACGCTAGCGCCAAAGGGTGGTTCATATAAACAGCAGAGTTTCATAACCACCTAAAACAACCATTTATGCTCCGGACCTTTTGCCAGAGCAGCGGGTCACGACATCCATCACCTTTGACCGACAACCAAAGTGGACTTACTAACTGTCTTTCTGCAGATGTCAATGACCTGTAATAACTTTTCTGACGTCCTGAATATTTCATCTAATTTGGCAGTTTGTCAGCTGCACTTTGTTGCTGTTGTTTGGGTTTAGTGTGCATCAGCAAATGCTAGCATGCTAACACACTACACTAAAGTTCAGGCTGGACTTATTTCTCTGGGGGAGGTGGAGTGATTAGCCCACCACAACCCCCACCACAGAAAAATTACAGCTGCAGTTACCCCCAGTTTTTGGTGAACTCGCTGGTCTTCCTGTTATCCCACCCGGAGCGACGGGGCCGTGGACCTCACTTGAGTTTTTGAGAAGAGCTGCTTATCCTGCTTTTTTCTTTATTTTATCAGGATGTGTTAAATGACAGAGGAGGAGCACAGTGAATCCTCGTGTCATGTTAGTCCTGTTCGAGTGGTGCTTAAGATGGTGAACATGGTGACAATCTGCATGTTAGCATGGTCGCTGTGAGCACGCTAGCAGGCTGCAGTTAGCTTAAGTTTCACTAAAACCACCCTGTGTGTAGCCTGGCGGAGCTGCTAGCATGGCAGCAGACTCTTAGTCTTGGTGAGTAATGTATGTGACTGCAAACCTTGTTAAATCACAGTTCAGTGGGGCAGAAAATCACACAATTTCTCACTGCTGAGAATTCCTCCTGAATTTCCAATGTGTAGAAATCACCACAAAATGTAGCTGAGACTATTTCCTGTTCGATTAATAGAACAATGTTAAGTTCCAGTCTTGAACTGTGATTGGTTGAAATACACCACACGCATCCTGCCTTTGTAAATATCATCCCACCTTCTTAATTTTTTCATATTTTTGTAACATTTCAAAAAACAAACTAGCATAACTGATTTTCTACTGGGCGAAAATCGAGTAAAATTAGATTTATTAACTTGAACAAGCCTCTGATTATCCATAGATAATGATTAATGAAGAAAATGAAGCTTACAGCATTGGCATAATGCAGAGTCAGTTGTAGGCAGCCAGCTGTCAAATGTGTTGTCTCAGCAAGGAAGCTGGCACAGACAGCGCGTACAGAAAGTACAGCTCAGAGGCAACCGCGGGTTAGATCCAAGGATAACACATTAGAGGAAGAGAGATCCTAAGTGAACGTGGACGCAGACCAGAAACCAGAAGTTTCTTTGAAGTCTAGCTAAAGTTTCCCAACATTCGCTCTGCAGTGCTCTCTTCGTCTCAGCTCCCGATTTTCTAATTGTGCACAACAGGAACCAAAATCTCTAAATTTTGCCCTCTGAATGAACAGATTTCAAATCATGAACGATTAGAAGGATCCATCCAGTTCCATTTTCACTGGAGCCAGTGTGGCCAAATTAGTTGCTTCGGGTCATTTAATTGTTTTCAGCCAAATACCGAAACCCTCTTCTGTTAGACAATGACTGAACAGGAAAGAAGCAAAGCAATTAAGACATGTCTACTCACCCACATCCTGATGAGTCCTTGGGCCTCTGTGCAGGACTGTGTCAGCCCGTAACAGTAACACTTGCTGCAGCCAAGCGGGTTTCGTACTGACAACCCAAACGTGTTTGGCTTACAGCTGTCACAGTTGTCTCCTTCCACGTTTGCCTTAAAAAAAAAAAACAGAAATTCTGTTTCAGCAGACTGCATGTGGAGGAGAAATGAAGTCATATGAATGCACCTCAGTCCACTCAGCTGATGATCAATATGGAGGAATTTGAAATTTGAGGCCGCAAATGAAAATTAATCTGAAAACAAGACAATTTAATGACATGGGCAAGCTATAAAAAACACAATAAGCATCTAATCCTTTATGTTTACCAGCGTAATACCATTAATAACAATGAGATTTTTAATTGACTTACTTCCATTGTGTTAACTTGGACTGCATCACATATTTAAGCTATTAAAATACACCCATCCTATACAACTCCCGAAGCAGCCGAGGCATTTGACGCCTCGGCTGCACCAGGAGAGAAATAACTGCACTGAATTGTTTACGTTTTGAGTAAATAAGCTGCGAGCTGACTGGTCTAAAGTGGGACTGTGGACAGGTCTGTGTATTAAGCCTTCTCTCTGCTCAGAAAGGGCTTACAGTGCTGTCAACAAAACGTCATCCAATTAATGCTGAGCTCTGTCAAAACGTCCTGCAGGTGAGCGAGCAAGCACCGAGGACAACAGAGGACTGTGAAGGAACCTGGAACATTAACAGTGGTTGACCACATAATTAGCATTTGTTATGTCAAAAGGAGGCCATTATGTTATTACTGGCAACTAATGATCATCATTGCAATTATCGAATATTCTTTCAGTGAATTGTTTTTTTTTTTTTGCGTAGTCTCTCACAAAACACAAACACTGAGAGCACATTTTGACTTCTGTTACCTGAAAGTACATGTGGCTCCTTTAATGTTAGAGATGTGTGATGCTGCTAAAGCCATGGGGAAATGTAGGCGCATCACATGCTTCCATAGATAGAGAGGTATTTACAGACAGACAGACAGACAGACAGACAGACAGCTAACCAGCATACAGTAACACTTCACAGACAGCAGAGATAACAGATGAAGAGGGAGACAGGTGACAGATCGAGTGACTGTTTGAGTGACAGGCAGTCAACCTCCTACCTGCTCAGTGACGATGACACCCAGTGATCTGAGCCTCATTACAGGCCATGAATCAGGTGTGTGCGGATGAGTGCGTGTGTGTGTACGTGCATGCAAAAATTTGTTTTAGCGCTTGCCGCCGTCTACGTGGGATAATGTGATCAGCGAGTGACGGCGGGGATGAAAGGTGTCTCCAGTCTGAGGGTGCCGTATATGGAATATGAGCATGCATTGGTGTGTGTGTGTACGCGTGCAAGCGAGAGGTGTGACAAGCTATTGATGAGAGTGCGTGTGTGCGATAATGTGATCAGCTAGTCACAGTGAGGATGACAGGTGTGAAATATATGCTTTGTATCTGTCTGTATTGGTGAGTGTGTGTGTTTGTTTGTGTCAATATATGATGTTTACACCCATAAAAATCTGGTAATGATACATTTAGCTTCCTTGGACAGCACAGAAGGAAAAATGTATGTGTGTATTATATATATATATATATTTCTGCATCCATCTATCTATTTGTGTGTGTGAGCACTTTTGTGAGGCTATCACACAGAGATGCCCGTCTTACTCCGTTCTGACATTTAGTGAAATAATTACACACATATACTATCAAACACAGACACACACATAGATTGTCCACATGCGCAGATAAAGGACGGGGAATCCGCGAGCGGTAGGTCTGAAATCTGCACTGACATTTCAAATCTAAACATCTCCTGGTAGGATTCAAAAGCGTAATCAGCGCAGCTTCTTCCTCACTTTCTCACGCGTTCATTCACTCAGACTTTAAGCTTTGTGAAAAGTCAAACAACAGCTGCTCGGCAGAATGTCAGCCCTCACTGTATTGTTGTGATTGGGCGGGTAAACTAACATAGCCTGACAGGCTATATCTCGGCTCAGTTTAATCACAAGATTTACGGTAAATCTGGAAAACATCCATTCACATTCGACGGAGCCCCGATCAGACTCTGTGCATACATGTTGGACCACACGGCAAACAGCCTGCGACGGCTCCACCGCTGCACGGCCTGATTTTGGTGGATAGTTTTGTAGATATTTAAAAAGGTTTCCAGCATTTTTTCAAGTTAGACAAAGACTAATGGCAGCCCAGAGTATATTCACATGTGAGGGTCATGTCATCACCTGTCATTCATCTATTCAAACGACACTTTAAGTAAATTCCTACAAAGTCTTTCAAGGCGACAAGTGAATAAAAGGTCGGCACAGAGGGGCTGTAACAGGCCTGTTTACTTCAGGACGCCTTCATTCATTCAGCCCAGCGATTCTCAATCTGACACAAAGAAGAATTTGAAGCACACATATCTGATGATAAAACATAAAATGTGGCCTTTTTGGACATGATTAAACTGAGGCTTAAGGTCTTAATAATGAAGCTGTTGTAGTTGGTGTTTTTTTCACTGTGATGGGATGCTGTGTTAAACAAAAATACAACAATGTGATAACTTGTTAGTCCTTCTTGACATGTACTCAACTGAAAACAGTACAAAGACAATATATTTAATGTTCTTCCTCATCAGCTTCATTGATTTTTGTAAATACATGCTAATTCTGAATTTGCTGCAGCAACACGTTGCAACTAAAGACTGGAAAAGTTGTGAAATGCTCCAAAAACAGGTTCATTAGTAACAGGTGATAGTGTAATGATTGGGTATGAAAGGGGCATCCTGGATTGGATGCCCCTTTCATACTGGGGTTGGATGAAGGATGTTACTGCATGAGCTCATGAACAGTTTGTAAAAGTGTCGTCAGTAAACACAGTTTGTTTGTAAATCACTGCATTCTGTTTCTTCTTATGTTTCACGCAGCATCCCAACATTTCTGGAAGCAGCGCTGCATGTGACTCATGTTTGAGTTATAACTGACAGTCTGGAGAAAAACCCGCTCTTCCTTTCTTATTCTCTGTCTCCCACTTCTCACATTTCAATATCATTTGAGCAATACGACAGTTTATTGTTGACTGTGGGTTGTGCAGAGTCCCAGCTTCTCTGGGATCGAGGCTGCAAAAGCTTAAACTACGACTGTGAGTGCACGGACAAAAAGAATAAAGGCCGCAGTCCCTGTGTGTGTGTTGCTGTGAGTGTATGCCGTACCTTGCAGCTACACTTTCCCGTTCGATCGGCGCAGGCACACACTTGTCTCTCCAGGTCGCAGGTCTGGCTGTCCGATCCTGAGACGCTACACTCGCACTGGGTGCACTGTGGGGAAATGTGGATGCAGACAACGCAGAGCTTCTGTTATCAACAATATAACAGGCTGAGAGAGGAGCTAGCAGAGTGTGTCCTAGCTTTATGCTTCAGCAAACCATTAAACTTCACTCCAAAATGAAAATGTCGCCATTATCTTCTCACTCCCGCTTGAGTTGAAACATCAAGTTCACACAAACACAAAACACACGAGTTGTCCACTTATTTTCCCATTCGACTGAAGCAACTGAGTTCCAAAAAGTCTCAAAAAAAAAAAAAAAAAAAAACTTCCCAACAGGATCATTAAGCTGTTTTTATTCTGCTGTCATGCTATTCATGAAAAACTATTTCCAAACCATTTCTCTACCTCGAAGCCTCACAATGAATCAAACACCAAATGGGAAATTCGACTGTGATGATATGAACGCCCTTTTTGAAGTCTAATTAAAGAAAGCCTGCTGCCTTCAAACCAGGGAGACTTAAATGAGACTGAAAGTTTGGCGGTCATGTAAAATTCAAGGCGTTGTTGAATTACACCTGTGGACAGCATGCTAATATACTCCACATACAGCGAGTCGCTCATCTTTTTATTTCAAGCGAGGCAAATATAAGCTGAAAGTTGGCAGGAAAGTTTGGCGTTTGTGTAAAAATGACTTACGATTTAAAGAAAACCACTGTGTGATGACATTATTAGGCCTCTATCATCAGGCAGGGGACATATTCTTTCACTGAGGCCTTTTATGCTCCTAAAATCCATAACAATAGCATTATCAAGTCTGTGAAAAGCTCTCTCGCTCGTCCAAATAGAGTCACCCCCGAATGGTCGAATCCCATCAGAGATTCTCTCCAGTGCCTCCTCTCTGACCTGGATAACAATAAAATTAAGTTTTATGATAATAATAGTCATATCAGCGGTGTTGATATGGATCAGTCACCTGGGGAAAGTCTCTGTATCCAATTTGACATTCATTGCATTTCTCTCCTCTGAAGGCGTCGCGACAGAAGCAGCAGCCTGTGTTGACGTTACACTGCTGGGTCACTGAGCCGATCACGCTGCAACCACAGTCCTGCACACACAAACACAAACACGGGTTATCATCCGCTGTCCATCATTAAAAGTTAACTTTATTTGGACATTCGGACGTCAAGAAGAGGCATTTTTTCCCAGCAGATTGCATGCAAAGCAAACATTAGTCTCGCTTCTTTAAAGTAGATGACAGCCAAAAGATAAGTTTGCATGTCTGAAGGTCAAAGATCATAAATTGGTTTTGAATCAAGAACGCTGAGTCCATGAGAAGGTACATGTACTGTATGTGACTGTGACTACAGTGAGTGAAATCACTGTCAAAACTCTACCTGAGCAGCATCGGATGTCTTAAGGATTGACAAATGTCTCAATTAAAGATGAGGACAGCATGAAAACAGACGGTCGTTATGTGTGCTGGGGGGCAAAAGCTGCACAATCATAACCTGAAAAGCTGTAAATGCCTATCAACTGTGGCTGAATCGATTCAATTCGATGGGCTTTAGTGACATGCAAGGGGCAGACTTGGCGTAAGGTTAAGGTTAGGGTTCGGCAGGTAGTGATCATGGTTAAGGTTAGTCTCCAGGAAATGAGTGTAAGTCAATGTAATGTCCTCTGAAGGGATGGAAACAAAACTCTGGAAAACTCCTGTGGTTGGAGGGCTTTGGATTGGAGGCATCAACCAAGAGCCTCACTGTCACTGAAAGCGTGGACACTTCCAGACGACTGTGAACTCCTCACCCACAGCATTGACAGTCTTTCACTGCTCGTAACTTTCAGTTTCACGTGTTGATGTTTGTTCATGCTTGAAGCTGCACAGCTTTTCATCAGCAGTGTCTCGACACAGTCTTTACTGCGTCAAATGTTCCACACTCAAGCACTTGCTGTGTGTATTCGACTGTATTTTCCTCAGTTCTAGTTTGTAATGTCTTTCGTTGTACTTCACTGACTGCTCTGTCCTATGTTGTACCTTTCACGCTTTGCTGTATTTTACTTTGTTCAGTTGTGTTTGATACCTTTTTATGTTTGTTTTGTTATCGCTAAGATCAGTCGAATCCCTCTTTTTTGTCCTGATGTACTCCTCTGGATCAACTGTTGTTAAAGCGAGACTTGCAGCACTTTCATGTTCAAGCCTCTAATTGCTAATAGTCTACAGCTACTGCTAATAGTTCACCGTTATTGCTGCCTCGCGGCCCGCTGGTGAGACAGTTTCAGTGCAGAACATTTATTTTTTAAACACTTTGAACAGAGTCGTGTTACAAAACAGAGGCATCGAGGAAATGGGAGCGATAGTCACAGAAATAAAGGTGATAAAGAGGACGGAAGATGGAGAAAAGGCTGCGTGAACAGGCACTGTGATAATAAGGGAACAGAGAAGGAGCAAGCTGAAAGGAGAGGAGGATGGAAAACAAGGACGGGGAGCAGGTGAAATGAAGCTCAAAAGACAAATAAAGTCTTATACAAAGTGTAAACTGGGACTAAGATGTGGAAAATGCTTAGATTTCCTTTGATTATATTTACCTTCACAAAGCACTTATTGGGGTTAAGGTAGTAAGAAAGGTGTTAATGTGGTAATCTATTATTTAGAGTAACAAAATGAGTATGCACAAAATTATCTACATTGATTAATATACAGAGTATTTTGCTACTTGCATTATATTAGAAATTAGAAAAGATTTATCGATCACCAGTGACAGGATTTAAATTATTTCTGATTAGTGGAAAGTGAAATTACTGAGGTACAGTAAGCTGTTGTATTTCCATAGACTAAAATGTTTGCTAAGCCCCCCCACTTGTTAGTAGAAGTACTTTAGGTTACACAAATGCTGTGAAGTGCTCTTTGCACATGCAGTCTCAGCCTACCTTGCACCCAGTGACGATATCATGGCCCCAGTGGTTGGGAGCACAGCGGTCGCACCTCTCACCAATAGTGTTTGGAGGACAGATGCACTGTCCTGTGTTAGCGTCGCAGTTATTCCCCACGTGACTGCACTGACAGGCTGCAGGAGAGACGAGAACACGGGTTTAAAACGCTTCTGAAGACAAATCAGAGGCTCACCTGTAAAAACCTCACTGACAAGCGCGCTTCTTTTCAGTGACCTATTTCTACTCCATCTCAACAACGACACCGTTTTTCTTTCACGACATGACGTGCCGGATAGCTGCTTCCAAACTGAAACAAAAGCAACATGTCTGGGATTGAGAACGGGGAACATTTTGATAGAAACTTAAACCCCCTGGGAAACGTTTTGGTGGCAGCGTGCATCGAGTGAAAGAGAGAAACACTGACTTTATCCAACTGTTGCATGGGGAATGTCATGGATGGCGTCTGTGTACAGGTGAAGGTGAATGTTGTGCACATACTGAATAATAATTTAAGTAAAGCAGCTTCACTTATAGGACTGTGAAAGTGAAAATTGAGCTACTGCATAAAGACTGAGCTCCTTATTGTAACACCCATTTACCCATTTACCCACAGCGTCGTTTATTTCTATTTATTTGCCACCAATTACCTTAATCACCACCATTCCCCACAAAACACAATCCCAAAATCTTGCCAAGTGCACGGTTTGAATTGATATGTGACGTCCTCTTTACAGGACAGCTGCATTATTTTGTTAATATTTCCATTGATAAGTTTCTTAAAATGTAAGGAATGACACCTGATTAATTCATGTAGATTATGGTCAACAGTTAAACTTCATCTGCCCACCGCCTGAATCGTATTTGTATTCTGACTCGCCTGCAGCAAATTCCCTGAACATTAAACACAAGCCAGCATATTATTTCTGTAACCTGACCGCGGCGCTGAGGTGAAGATCTTAAGATGAGTCAAAGCAAATAATTCCCAGCCCTATCCCCTCTTTCTGCTGCATAACTGGCCTTTCTGGCTAATTTATTACTCTACTTCTTGGCTGTCAATAGTGGTTAGCATCAATAATATATTGCATAAGGAGATATGTGGGAAATGCTATTCATAGCCACACTTGGGGTGCGTGGATGCTTAATCTTCATTTTGGGCAGCACAGGTTTGCTGCACCTGCTGCCTGGGTTGCCAAGTTTTTAGGGCATATGATTTAATAATTTGAACATATTCCCTCTAAAAGAAAGGACTCTGGTCTGGAACAGACATTTAGAAAATGACTAAAGTCTTTTCAGATGACGTAACACACCCTCAGGCAACGACAGAGAAAATCCTCAGCTAATGCAAACAGCTAATAACAGCTAACTGCTTTCAGATGGACACATTTTGATCAGTTCATCATTGATACATCTTATTAATACACCAACAACTACTGATAATCACTGCAGCATCTATTTAAAGTTAGCATTAGTCTAAGTGAGGAGTGAGCTAACCGTTCTGCACTAGCATTCAACATTAGCCACTAAATGTTACTGCTAATGCTAGACCAAGTAAGGTCGTATTAGCAAAATCCCTGAGTGCATTCAATAGAGCAAGGGTGTGTTTTATCACTTATGAATGCAACTTTCATCCTTTCATAAGTCACAGAATCTTGCTATGAAAGGAATTTCCTTTCCTAAATTGTAAAGCCTCTTGTTGCATTTCAGAGAAACTACATGTACTTTTCACACCTTTTCTAGATGTGCAAGACTCTCCACTTCAGCACATCCAACACCAGCCAGCTGCAAGTCTGACTCAGTGGCATGCTGTACAATGTGGCTGAACTTGACCTTTAATTTGAGCTATCAATATAGACATGAGACTGTTGTTAAATCCATGCTGAATCACTGCTACTGTAAGAAGAGCTTTCAGTAAATCTGTGCAAATTAAAGTAGCTGTAAAGTTTGTTCTTCTATGTTCAGCACTGATCATGATGTCAGAACGGGGATTAGAGAAAGAAAGTGTTAACATAATGCCAATAAACAGACATCTAGAAACAAAACGAGCCATACCCTTCTGTCAACTGAAGATTATCTTATTTGCATGAATGTAAACAGGTAGGCAGACACCAAAATGAGGACTTCCCAAAAATCTGATTGGTTGAAAGGATTCCTTCCTCAAACATCCTCCACATACAGTTATTATCAGCTGCTTTGTTTGTTCACCAGCCAAGATGAGTAAGAAATCTTTCAGCTCCATAATTTATTGGTCATGTCGTTATTATTCTGTGTGTTCGACCTTCAAAGATGCTCGTATCAATCGGCAGCTCGTTCCTCTTGGCAATATTTCATTCTTCCACCGTCTCGCAGACACAGTATTTAGTCCCGATTCTCTAATTTGACCGTTCTTTACTGCTGCCGTCCCTCCTTCTATCCTGTCCGTCTTTCATTTGTTCCTCCATCTACATAAACATATATGCATACATGAATGGGCGCTTTGTTTGATGTAGCTATAGCTTTTGCCATGATGCATGATTCATAACCCAGGGGAACCTGCAGAACTATTTATAAAACATGGAGTAATGTCAAAAATAGTTCTTCATAATATCTACGACTATCTTTTATGAGACAGGAAGTTTGTGCTTCTGCAGGAAACTGATGATGCTGTGGAGTTACAGTATACTGTAGATTCAAACTGTATTATGTCCAAGTGAAACTGGAGCGGGAAGAAATGCCTACGCTGACTAATTTCTTTTTAATACAAAGCAGCGCTCTTTTAAGTAAAGCCAGCGGCTCACATTCAGAACATTTTTTGCAATGTTTTGCGATAATGATGTTTTAGCTTTGTCCTGCTTGTGAGCAGAAATAAAAGTTTGCCTTGCAATAATTATAAAACTGGCACCATGATGTGAAAGAGTAACATGCATTTCTGAAATGACACAGCAACTTTTTTCAATTTATCTGCAGACAATTTGTGGAAACTTTAAATTACAAAGAAAGACGACCAGAGCAGCAGTTTCATAAGAAAAGCATTTTGCTGCTGCTGACATGACTTTCATCGCAAATCACTATAGAACAAATCTACATGCCTTGATTCTGTCAGCATTAGCAGGTGACTGAGCTGTACTTTGGCTCTGTGGGCTGATATCATGGAAACACTCTTTTCTGCCTCAGTGTCTTTGCTTACGTGTGCAGCCGCCCTCCTGGAAGTTGAAGAACCCCCGCGAGCACCGGTCACATTTGGGTCCGGTGACGCCCGGCTGGCACCGACACTGACCGGTTTCATCGCAGTCGAACGACTTGGACCCAAACGAGTTACAGTGACATGGGACGCACACTCCACCTGTGGCAATGCCGTGAGTCTGAGGCTGAAGAAGCACAGAAACAGACAAGGACAAAGAGGTTGTAAATGGAGCGGAGAGTAGGAGGTGGTGGAATCGGGGTAAGACGCGTTGCAGACACACCCGAGCAACTTAGTGACAAGGTGGTTATAATGACACGAGATGGAAAACTGAATGAAAAAGAGGAGGGGGCATATGAAGGAGTAAAAATGTATTTGAGATTTTTCAGCCTTTTCGAGCTCGGGTAAAGCGAGAACATGAAACATTAAAATGATTCGGCTGACTTTTTAAATTGTATTTGTCTTTTTTGTTTAGGAGCCAACTGAAAACTGCTTCCTTGTTTGACAGTATGAAAACGCCTCCTTGTTGCTGCTCAGGAAAATAAAACACATGCATGTTGGTTCATCACACTGGACCCAGACATTCACAGAGTACCCCTTGAGAAGCAGCACGCCAGCCAACACAATTTTAACAAATCTTCTGAAATGTTGCCAGGAAAGGAAATTTGAATAAGGTGCAGTTCAGATAAAAATGAAGAAAAATAAATCTGCTCCCTGAATGCAGAATGTGGCTTCCTCAGAAAAAAAAAAAATCAGGAACATCATGATTTGCCTAAAAGTAATGACATTTACAACAACAACAAGAGCTCACTTAAAGATTTGACATTTTTTGCTGGTGTCTCATTGGCACGGTGGTATTAAAACGTGTTCAGGATCGTTCATTATGTGTATGTTTCCCGACATGATGCACTCTGGACCTTGTATTAGTGCTTGCACACAGCAGCATCCTCGAATGGAAATGTCTTTCCCAGAGAAACACAGCGATATGTCAAACACACCTCCATTTCCATGCAATCAAACCATCACATCCACAAACACAAACAGTTTGATGCTCGACACACGTGGAGCTTTAAATCTGCTCTTCAGCAGCAGGGATGGCCGTCACGCCACGTAAACACACCCATGCTACTTAAAACACACCACTGTCATCCACATGCAGGGCGTGTTACCCCTGTCCTGGGCCTGTACGCCCCCCTGGGACAACCCCCCGTGCGGGACGCCCCCCCCCATCTCTGCTGCACAGTTTCCATGGGAATTCGCTCCACCGGCCTGCGAGTTTCCCGCCTCTCGTAACCTTGGCGTCGCAAGTCACAGCGTCGGCCGACGAAGCCGGGGCGGCAGATGCAGCGGCCCTCGACATCACAGCGCTGGGAAATAGAGCCGTGAGCGCTGCAGCGACATGGCAGACACTCCTGACGCTCAGCATCCCACCAGCAGTTAGGCTGGACCAATCACAGCAGGGTACAGACAGGGGACCAATGAGAGTGAGTGAGCAGGGTGAATAAAAACAACAAACTGAAAGTAAAAGAAGTGGAAAAAGTAAAAGTAAAAAAAAAATTAAGAGTGGAGATAAAAATCATTATACAACATCACAATCATTGTAGTATCATTACATTTATAGTTCTGCTGACAATCAAAGAGCCTGAAGAGATGAAGCACGTCATTATGGATGACCTTTATACTAAAAACAACATAAACAGTAACAACCATTTTATGTGAAATATCAGTATAATGACGCATCTTTCTGGTCCTGCAGACACAACAAAAGCATGGCTCCACCTGTTACAGCCTGACAGCTCACATAACAACAACTGAGGCGCGGGAAACTGTAAAAATATACAGAGAAGACTGAACTCTGCAGGATACTGAAGAGCTACAAGGACTCAGAGGTTCCTGCAATTAATTCACATACCGCCTCTGTTATATAGTACAACAGTGTGTATTGAGATAGATAAGAGAGATGTATTTGTCCAGAGGGAAACTGTGGCAGTACAAAGCAGTAAAGAGTGTAAATATATAAAATATGAAATCAAAAATATACACAATGCCCACAATGTAATCAGGCTACCAGTAAAGGTCATTCTTGGTGAACTGCACTTACATACGTATGAAAAGTGGCATACAGCTTATCAAATATGATCAAAAGCAAGATCAAATGTGGAGTATAGGTAAGTGAATTAATTGTGAATTACAATTTGAAGGAACATGAATCAGCTTTTGACCTGCAAGGTACTAACTAAAACTTAAAAAAATACAGTTGATTTAAAGCAACAGGAAAAATAATCACGGTGGGGTGATCGAGGTTAAAACGCTCATCACAGGTCGTCCATTACACACATATGATATTGCAAGATTACAAGAAAAACAGGGAGAATAAGTGCCAGAAATGGAAAATAAACAAATAAAAAGGCGACATGGAATGGTGCCAACACATATTGGAAGTATCTGTAAAGATTACTGGCATCAGTCAAAATACTCACCATGCACTCGTCGCACTGCCGTCCAACCACGTTCTCTCTGCACTGGCACTGTCCGGTCTCCTTATTGCAGACCTCAGACACAGAGCCATTAGTGTGGCACTGACAGGCTGCAGGAGAGGAGAGGAGAGGAGGAAAACAGCAGATTTCGCATCAATTATCATTTCCTAATGGCAGAATTTCTACATGAGTACATGTAATAACACATATTGGTTTAACAATAACACAAGTCGGTGGGTGTGTTTACTTCACACTACAGTCGGCTGCATGAGAGCTCAGATCCAGCTTAAGGTCTTCTTCAGGATTAGCTGTCGATATGCTCTTTAATATGCGGCTGACTGCGCTTTAGAGGAAATATTCTCTCCCCCAAATAGATTCTCCACTCTAGTGGGCTGATTTAGTTTTGCCAGATTATGTTTTGAATATAAAAGCAAACCCGGCTTAAGAATGAGCCTAAATGACGAAGCAAGGCTGCGACAGAGGACAACATCGCACTTTCATTAATTTGAGGATGTGGATTTTCCCTGTTTGCTCTGATGAGAATCTGCTGCTGAGAGTGCAGAGCAAAAGAAGCGAAGGAAAGTCAAGATAAACAGCATCCAGAGCGTCCTCTGTCCAGACCAGGCTGCAGCTACCAAGAATGAGTGAATCTCATCACCACCTCCAATGCAAATCCACTGACACAACACACACATGTCCTAAATGTTTACATAAATACACACGTTAGGTTAAGAAAGCACCTGATGCATAAGAGGGAAGGATGGGAACAGTTTCAACAGTGAACTGTGTTGAATAAAAAAACCTATTTTAGGGCGTCTCCGTCGTTTGAGGGACGCTGACCATGAAATAGAACGTCCTCAGTTCGAGTCCAGACAGGAGCATCTGTTGTATCTCTCTACTGTCAATAATAAAAGCTAAAAAATGCCCCAATAGTATGCTAAAATTTACAGTTTTTTGAAGACTGCCAGGATTTTTTTTTCCTGCAAAAAGTCTACAAAAGCACGCACATCCAAACGCCATAAATAACAATAAAAAACCTAAAAAACAGAGCACACACAGCAGTTAATGCTCCCCAAAAAATGTATTCCTGTACCAACATGTGACAATTTGGGCAGAGGCCCTTCTTCAGACATTTTTTTTTTTCCTGTACACATGAGTTCAGAGAGTGGTTTGCCTTGAATTTTGGGGGAGTTCATTCCGTTTCTTAATGGAAGCACATTCACTGCCGCATTTCTCATAACATTCAGCTCTTTGCCTTTGTCGTGCGTCTGCAGCTTTTATGCTTCCTGAATGGATTAGTTACAGAAAAATCAGAACTTATTCCCACATATGACCTTTCAAATCTCTCTCTGAGACACTTTATGTGACTTCAACTTTATTCAACTTTCTATGTTTAAATCCTACAGGGAAGAAAAAAAAAAAGACACACCCACACACGCCAATCAACCCATTAGATATACAATTAAAAGCTTGAACATCACAGCTCCCATCTGGTGGGTTGGTTGTCAGCAGCACACACACACACACACAAATACACACACAAAGACACACACACACCTTCTTAAGACATTAGCAGCGCACATCGCATCACGTAGACACACATGCGTACTCGCAGCCTGCTTTACCTCCCGCCATTCGCTACCGTTCGCTTTAAAAGAGACAGAAGGACAGACCTGAGTGTGGGATGGGGAAGTGAGAGGGGGGGGTGCAGCAGATGTCCACACACACACACACACACAGACGAGCACACAGAAATATGCAGAGGCACACACAGATACGGCACACAACATACATTCACCAACGCATCACACACGAACGCAGAGAAGAGGCACGCATGCCCTCCCACGCACACACGCACGCAGATGTACGCACACGCACGCCTGATTAAGCATACAAGAAAACATGCAGATATACGTTTGACTCTGCTTCACACAGTCTCTCTCTCCCTCTCCCTCTCTCTCTCTCTCCCTCTCTCTCACAGTCTCTCACCCCCACAGCTTCGCCCTTCGGGGACCATCTGGACTCGGTTCTGTCAGTCGCTACAATGCAAAGCCTTGTTGTGGGAGAAAATGTTGCTTGTTGTTGTGGTTTGTTGTTTTTCTTTTCCAGTTCAGGCCTTGATGGTGAAAATATTTTTTTTTTTTTTTTTTTTTTTTTTTTTTTTGCGACTTGAAATACATTATGTTCTGTTGAAATCAGCAATCTGTCATGTAAACAAACCGCGGGAGTAGCTATTGTGCATCTATTCTATATCATTAGCACTACAATGGTGTGTCAGGGAGGCGGCCGGGCGTTACACAACCTATTACGTGTTCACATACAGCACATACAAATTGCACGCTCAAGGTAAACAAATAGATGTACGCGAGGAAATCTTCTGTTGTGAGTATGCTGCGGTTTTCGGAGGCCTTGAGGGGAGATGATAGAGAGCTGGAATGTTGTGTAATAAATCCATCACAACATCAATCGCCTGCTTAATGCACGTTTCCTGTTTGTTTGGTTACTGCAGCACAAAGCAGCTTTGTGTAATTAGTTAGGTATTAGGACTAGACACGAGAAACAGAAATCTAGGTGTGATGAAACTTTTGTCCTCAGCCATGACAAAAGAAGAGGACGTCTTTTTAAGAAGCTGAACACAAACTTCAGCAGTTTGTACTGTAAATGACACTTGTACAAATTCAGTAGGTAATTGTTTATGACTCATTAAACGCCGCATTGATTTGGGCTGCGGCTCAGATTAAAACAGTTTGTTCAGACGTTTTGAGGCTTTTAAATCTACCTCGCAACGTTTCAGGGGCCCATCTGTCCCATAAAAGTCTCAGCAGAGGACAGTACTGGACAGTCCATTAAGAGGAGAAATTGGAATTGGGAGTTTCAAAGAGCTTATTGATCGACTGTATGAAGTATCTATGAAACATTCATTAAGTGTCAGGCACACAGGAAGCATAATTACATTATTGAATTACGACACATCCACTTTGTTTCGGGGCCTGGATAAATGCGTGACATCTTTTCAACAACTTGCAAATGACTTTTCCCCATGTGAGAAATGGTCAGAGGACTTAATTGTCTTGGATTTACTCCTCAAATAAATTGCTTTGCGGCCAAGTTTGCTCGCAAAATCAAACCCTTTTCCACCTCCAGACTGAATCAAATGGAACCGCTATTAGGGCGAGACACAAAATGGCTGCGTCGAAAATGGCCGCAGATGGGAACTCTGACATCAAAAGGAAAAGTAAAGGATTTTTACAGTCTAATCGTGCACAAATGGACTCGGCCTGAACTCCACTGCTCCACTCAATAAAATTCATTAAGACTGGGAGCGATAGGGAGAGCGAGGCAGGCGGGGAGAGAGCGACAGACTGACACGAGCAGAGAGACAGAGAGAGAGATGTCGTGTTTTAATAATTCCTGGCGGTCATTCGTACAGGATCAATAACAACCCTCCGACTCCCAGACACGAGCAGCCGATCAGCACTGTAGGAGAGCAATAGATCAGGCTGATTAATCAATAACCATTTAGCTGGGTGGAGAGGGGAAACAACTACAGAACAATGAACTATCAAATACACATTAATACCCCCTGTCAGCCTGTCTACCTGCCTCTGATGCTTTTATCTGTCTTTTCATCGGCCTTGTCCGTCTCTCGCTCTTAACGAGGCGCCTTTCCGTTAATCTGTCTTTCCGCCCGCCTCGCTGCCAGTGCCACCGCTATCGTCGGGGCCTGATGAAGATTTTCACAAACAAACGCCATCTGTACGTCTGCATTTGCTGCCATCTCTCTCTCTTCCTCTCTTGTTCGGCCCCCTTGTTCTTTACAGGTGTAGTTTTTATTCTCACTCTTAAGCACAGCTGGCAGTCAGCAGGCCGCTCCGACATCACACCTCCTACTAGCGCAGCTGCTTGCCGACGCGCAGTCACACACACACACACACACACACGCACACCACACACTCCAGATGGTGGACTATCTACTCAGTGTTTTAGTGGAGGGATTAAAGGTATCATTTAGCTAAAATTGAGTTTCATGGAGGAAATACTACTCTTCAGTGCGACGCCCCTGCTGAGACACTGAAGGCACAATATTGGCTTTTTTCTAATGACTGTTTTTTTTCAAAGTGGATGATGTTTGCTGTCTTAAAGTCCCTGCTTTTTAATGGCATTACAGCGCCTTAAAGTCATTCTGGTGGCATACTGTTCATAGACGACAATCAAGACAAACTGGTTCAATCAGTATGTTGCTTTTACTCAGTTCATTCTCAGAGTGCCGGTCAGTCTGTGAGGTTCAGTGTTCAAATCTTTCAAATAAGGGCTTTAAAGTCAGGATGTTGGTGCAATGTCTGATTTGTCCCCTCGTCAAACTCTTAAATACCATTATGACAATATACCACAGCCTCAGTATTCTGTATCTGTACGTGTATTCTTGGAACGTACTCTCACACTGGACTGTACGGCGAGCCCACGCCACGTTTACTGATCCGTGGAGACTGTGGTTTTTTATAGAATCGCACAATTGAGCTAAATGCTAAAAGCAGTGTAACAAACGCAGAGACAACCAACGAACTCATCAATGTCAGCTGCACAGCCGTATGTATTTAAAGCTCGCTCTCATTAGCTAACATTAGCCTCCATCAGCTGCTTGTCAGAGCAGACCAAGCGAGGCTACAGCAGCAAGATGTCAAAGATGAATGTACTGAACTGAGCAAGGCTGTGACTTTTTTTTGTTTTTTTTTTAACACAGCGCCCCTTTAAAATAAGTATACCATAATATATGAGCCTAAAATTGTATTAACTAATATCAATATGGACTGAAGTATTCTATCACTCATGTTTTCTTTTTTCCATTTGTTTATTACGACCATAATCATAACAGTTTACTTACGTTGGCAGGTTTTAGCTGTGATGGCGTCTCCGTAGTAACCCTCGGCGCAACTGTCGCAAACCGCGCCTCCGTAACCCAGACGACAGCGCAGACACTGGCCTGTGATTGGATTACAGCTGCCAGGTACGGATAGGTCCAGGTTGCCATTGCAATCACAGGGCTGGCAGGAACCCCCCGGCACTGTGGGCTGGCCGTAGTATCCGTTGGAGCATCTAGGGGGCAGCAGAGAGACAGAAACGGTGTGGTAATGCTGGTTCATGTCGGATGTGCTCTAAATGTGAGACACTGGCTGGGAATTCTGACTTTGGCGACTCCTAGTGGTAGCATTAAAAAGACACTAATCTGCTCTGCTGAGAATGACTGGGCTCAAAACGACTGCAACAACTCCGTCTTGGTTTTTACGAAGCGTAACGTTGGCCATCGGTGTAACCTGTAAGGTGAAAAATCCTGAAAGCACATCAACAACTGATCACCATCCCATTTGGTGTGCTTTCAAGATGTAGCAACAAGACGTGGTTCCCATTCTCAGGACATAATCTGAGTTTGGGCTCATACAGCATCAGGTGTTATTGACAGAGCGGGTAGTGCAATGATATCCCCTGTAAATTCAGTTTTGCTCTGCTTTCATGTCGCAAATTACACTTGAAAATGCAGTTTTTCTCGGCTTTCAGGTCTGAAAGAAAATGTGCAGCGGCTCACCTCATCTGCTTTCCTTTGTGTCTAACAACTACAGAAAACAACTCTCAGATTTCAGCAGGTAAAATGTTCCCAGAGAAACTGTTTACCTCAGCCTGTATGACAAGAACATACTGATGTCCAAATATAAAACCATATATATTAATCACAGATAGTAATTGCTTTTAATTACAAGAGCTGGAAACTACTAATCACAAATCACAAAATAAGTGGGGTCCATGGGGATTATCAGCTTTGTTACAGGTGTGTCTTGACTGCTTGGCTGAAGGTACCAGTTGTATGTATAATTCATATTAAACACACACTCATGGACACAGACAGACATGAATTCATAAATATACGCACAAAGAGCTAGAGGGCAAGAGAGTCGAAGCAAACATCAGCAGATATAAAATGAAAGTTTATAAAAGTAAGCTTTAACAGAGGTTTAAAAAATGGAGATTTAATGTCTTCAGGCAGTTAGCTCTGAAACAGCAGCCTGTCCAGGTTCCACTGAAAACACTCCTGAAGCAAAGAACACATCAATGCTGCTGTTCCTACTAACAATACAAAATCAATGCGATGCAATAAAATAGATGTCTTTCAGAGGCTCATACATTGTATATGTGCATGACTGATGAGTCTGTGGTGTCCTTGGACGGCAAACATTTTAACTGGTATACAGTCTGGCTAATAAAAAAAAAAAATCCTTCCACTCTTTTGTGCTGTTTGTGTTCAGTGGAAAAAAAACATCCTCTTGATTGGTATCATTCATGGAGACAAAAATTAAAAATGGTTGCCAGCACCCTGGAGCAAGGACAAGGACGCACAACTGTCACACCGCTCTGAGATTTTTATTTCTTTTTTTTTTTTTTTTGCTTTTCAGCCTCTTGCGTTTTGATTAATAACACGAGGAAGTCCAGATGCTGCAAAATATATTAACCTGAAACTGCTGCGCCGTGTCAAGAGCCACTGCAACCAAATAAAACAGGCCTGAGCTGAAATGAAGCTCTACAGGCCGAAAAGGGAATTGAGATGAAAGGGGAGAGGGAGAGAGAGAGAGAGGAAGAGAGGAGAGGAGAGGAACGAGAGAGATGAGGGGGACTCGCATTGAAAAGAGAATTGAATTTAGAGGAGGAGGGAAAAGAAAGGACAGAGAGGGGGAGAGAGTCAAGAGCAGCCAGCCATTATTACCACTGACCCTCCTTGGTACTCAATAGAACTGGTTTATTAGCTTCAGTGTGTGTGCATGTTGCTGAAGTGTGTGTGTGTGTGTGTGTGTGTGTGTGTGTGTGTGTGTGCGCGCAGTACCACAAATACGTTCTCCTAGTCAAGTGGAGAATCATACTGGCAGCAATCTCACTTCTTGGTAGGAGAGCAGTGTTCGTTTGTATTTGTATTCAGCTTTATTTGCAAGATGAACTCACACTTTGAAGCTTCTATTTTATTCTATTCTACTGCATACTGTCCGTGTGTGTGCGTGTGTGTGTGTGCTGTGCGTGCGTGCGTGCGTGTGTGTGTGTGGTGACTTGGGCCTCGAGAGGAAGAGGAGGTATTTATAGTGGAGGGTCCGGAGCGCTTGAAGGAGATATATTGGGGTGGTCAGACACCTGGTCAAAGCCTTCAGAGTGTACAGGAAGTGGACGCTGAGCACAACTGGTAGAGTTACAGAGGGAAAGCGAGGGGTCCTGGGATCCTAAAAGTTATGTTCTTTTATTTTTAGTGTTATAAATGGGGAGTCGGCGCCAGGGGAAGACAGGCTCTGCTCCTCCCTCATGCATTTTTTCCATATCTTTTAAAGCATTGCTCTTTGTGAGCGCTACTGTATATATATATCCCGTTAAAAGTAGAAATTGGGGCAGCGTGTTCACAGGAAGTAAAATGGGACTCTGATATGAATAAACATCTTCTAGTTACTTTGTAATCTGCTTTTAAAGTGATGTGTATTACAACAGGGAAATAAGATCAAATGAGGTCTTGTTTTTGTTCCAATATGAGCAACTCTTCTAATTTCCAATCGTCAACGTTGAAGCCACTCGAGGTTCAGTCAAGCAGTTTTTAAATCAGCGTAATACGTTCAAAGAACAATTGTGGCTGGCTGCACTCGGTCAGTGAGCGGAGCTACACAAGTATCGGCACTTTCTTCCTTTTCAACGAGCAAAATGAGCCTCACCCCGAGGTTTCGATTTGCAAAGGTGGACAGTAGAGCTTTATCTGCTATTATTTATCACATCATTACTAACTATGAGCAATGGACACAAGATGTAATAGTGCTCTGCCGTTGGTACTCATGGCATTAACAAATAACATTTTCGTGTTCTTGATGCCCAAGTGGAAACTCTGTCCCTCAGTGCTCATGTTTCCAGTGTCGGCCGTCGTTATTGTTGTTAATCATTAACATTGAAAAGTCACGGTGGATTGAGAGGGGGCCTCATTCCAGGTGACTCTCCACGAGACCGGATCTTTTCCGGCTGAAGGGGTGTCCCATCACTCAGGCTTGACCTTACATGACGGTCATTTTACAGGCTGTTGACATTAATATTAACACATGTAATAACATTAACAATAACCATAGCCATCAGCGCTGCTTCCTGTTCCCCTCCAGATAAAAGAGGGATCTATTAAGCGCCTCATATCCATCATACTCAGAGCTTGATGGTGTTGAGTCACCAAAACCTAAATGAACGTGTAAAATCTGAAATACCATTAAAAGAGCAATAACATGCGGATACGTGGACAAACCCTAGATAGCACTAAATGGCAGCTTACAACTCAGAGTGTTTTAGCTGACTTATTTGTTAGGCAGCTGCATTAAACAGCTTTCAGCCGAATTCTAAATGGCTGTTTATGGACAGGAAATTGAAAAGCAGAATCACTTAGCAGCGAGTGGATAGTCTATTAGCATGGGAGGAATAGAGTAGCTTATTCTGTTAAAGCCCATAATACAGACAAATTGGCACATTACAATTAATTACCACTAACAACAACAAAAGCACTGTAGATAATGAAGTGTAATGGCAGGTAGTGCATAGCAGGTATCAATTAGACTAATAAAACAAGAAACAGCCAACTGCTGATTACCTTTTTAATACTGTCATCTGTAATGTAAAATATTATTTCACATTATTTCAGCTCCTGTACACTCTGAGTCAATGCAGCTACCGGCAGCCTCTGTTTCTTTCTCCTTTTTGTTAACCAGCTGTCCTCGCTCACCGACTGCAGGCACCACATGGCATCAGAGCAGCACAGACCACAAGAAAGTACGTACACAGAAGTACTCTGTATATTCAACAATGGATACACGTGTACCTGCACATACACACACAAATACAGACATGGATTTTTTTGAACACATATACGAGTACTTCAGAAAGAGAGGTGGTGAACTTGTAAAGTCGGGCCCCTCAGTCGACACCAGACCGTACGGATTGTCAACTGGGTCTCCATCCAAATACAATGTAAATTTGAACTGAATTTTGAGAAAATCTACAAAAGAAAGCGCAAACGGATGCTTGTTTCCATCCACGACTGTTATGTGATCATCATGAGCAAACTCTCAAACCATAAAACCACTGCAGAGGAAGAGGACGCAACAAGATGACGACATTCAACCAGAACCTCAAACTGTGGAAAAGAACGTAGGAAACAGACTGAGGAGCGATGAGACGTTTCAATCTTCTTCTTCTCCTCTCAGAGCGGAAACAACTGATCAGCCCCGTGGGTACGCTACATCAGAAGAAGGTGTTCAACTCCCAATAAGCATATTAAGTCTTTTTTTCCACCAACCTTTTCTAACGTGATACTTCAAAACAAGCATAAAAACACGTTGATGGAAAAAGCTACTGACCAGGTTGCAGAGCAGAGCAGGTGCCTCCAGTCCAGTTAAAAAATGGACTGACAATGACTCAGTTTGCTTTCCGGTGACAAATGAGGTTTATAAAAAGACTAAAAGGCAGACAGAGAGGTTCTGCTGTGGACAGCGTGGCGAGGCATGCAGACTATGCTGAATCCCCCGCGGCCACCAGCAGCTCTCTTTAGGTGTCAACACGCAGCAAAGGCTGGGATGAGCTGCAGCTGAAAATCTATTTATCAATAGAGGAGGCCACCTCACGCTAACTGATGTAGCATTTCATTTACTACCAGCACAGGAAGTGACACAAAATCTGGAGAAATTCAAACCTCGGAAAGTTCAAGGATGAACACAACATAGGAGACGTAGAATCCAGTGCATACAGTACGCTACAGCGCTGCAGAGACAGAACAAAACACTCCTCTCTCTACGGGAAAGTGTCTGTTATCCATTTGTGTGGTAAAAGAAACTATTAGCGCAACTTATCTTGCACTTTAGTCCACGCTGCACACCTCAGCACAACACGGTGTCAACAGCATTCAGCTGACATTCAGCGCTCAGTCGAGGCGCTGCCATCCCACAAAACCCAGCACAAGGCTTCATCTGAAGCTGCTGAGAAGCTGAAGTGTCAGAGCGAGACGGTTTAACTTGAGTGCAACAGCAATTACAACAATGACGGTGTTTTTCAAAACGGAAAAAGTTAAACATACTGAATGCTAGCTCATAATTTCAGCTGTGGCCAGTTTCAGTTCCACAAAACTGCCCAAACGCACTGAATGTGAGCGAGCCTGGGCGGTGAAAAGGCTGGATTCGCTCTGTCTGCGTCACCACATGACAGCACAGCCTGAAGTTTTAACAAGACTAGCATCCAGAGAGACTTCTCATTAGTCCCGCGGCGGTAAAGAAGCTCCCAGCTAATGGAACAAGAATGTCACTCCACTAATAAATGTGCTGTGGACAGAAAGCTCGATGGACAATGAGACATGGAGGGCTCAAAAAACGCTTAATGAGCAGCAGTGTCTGTCTTCATTTGGGAATGGCTGACTGCAGACCTGATTTATTTTCCAAATAGCCATTTGTAGCAATGACAACAATAACACTGGGTTTATATTTAAGATTAGCGCTCATGTCCACACGTGAAGTTGTGCCGTTCTGTTCTAATGTCGCAGTTCTGCCTTGAAACAGTCTTCAGACTTAATGGGCCAAAGAGTTTAAAAACTGGTAAACTGTCAAAACAGATTTTTAGGTTTAGATAAACAATCATTAATTGAGTAATTTCCAGCTCCATATTCTGTAATAATGAACTTAGCTGCGCTTCTGAATTAAGCTCAAAGCCAGTGAATTCAACATGTTTTCCTGAAGGTCTTGCTGTTTGTGCGTTACCTGTCACAGCGCGGCCCCGCGTATCCAGGCTGACACCGGTCGCACAGCAGCTCGCCGTCTTCTCTGAGGTGGCAGGTGGGGCTGAAGCTGGTGGGGTTAGCGTGGAGACGGTGTTGTTTTTGTTGAGTTTGTTGATGATTTCGATAGCGTTGCCCCAGCGTGGAGAGCGGGAGGAGGAAGACGAGGAAGAGGAGAGGACAGAGGCGAGTTAAGGCCATTGTTTGTCTGCCCGTATATATCAACACGTGCAGACGGAGACAGAGACAGACACCTGTGTCCTCACTTTCACTTTCCAATCCTCACATTCACACTGCAAGACACACGCGTACACACACACACACACACACACACACGATTCCCTCTCTCACACCACACACTCCTGAGTTTGAAAACACTCCTCCTGCCTACCAACTGTAACCTAAATGAACCGAGAGAGAGACAGAGAGAGTAAAGCGATCGTCTCTTTCCCTCATTCTGTCACCCTCCCACTTCCAGACACTATAGATAGTTCAGCTGGCTCGGGTTCCAGGCCCCAGACTGACTCACCGGCAGACTGACTGACTGACTCGCTAACTGCAAGCTGCCTCACTGAGTTACCAGTCAACAACAAAAAGCTATAAAAACACTAACTTCGCCAGATTTGTCCGGCACTGGTTTAGCCAAGGTGCTCGGTCCAAACAGTTTTTAAGGGGAAAGTGAGACATGTGCAGAGAAAGTAAAAGATTCTCCCAAACACAAACACTCACGTCTAACATTTTTTTACTCAGGTCGTAGTGGGAGGTGCTGTTGTGCATTATATTGAAAGGTGTTTCTAATAATCTGGCCCTCTCATGCGTGGAAATGGGATGGCCAAAATACTAGAAACACCTCTCAGTCCAGTGCAGTCCAGTTCAACAACACTGCAACTTCAAAACGCGTCTGAACAGTGTTGTCTTTGTAAAGGCAGAATTCATGGCAGAGCTGTTCTATTGGATCCTGTTCAATTGTACAAGGGTACCTAATGAAGTGGCCGGTAGTGTATATACGATTTCAATCACAATGATAACCATCATTTGCTGGATTTTTTGTGAAAGCAGCAAATTAAATACCAGCCAAATCAAGGTAATTCATGCCGTTCATGCAAAAAGAATAGAAATAAAGCACATTTAAACGTCGTCTTAAACGCTGTTATAGAAGCAGATATAAACATTGCCACATTACCCAAACCTGTTCTACTATGAAAGCAGGTAATTGAGTTGAAATTACCGCACTGCTGGAATGAAAGCAGGGGAAAGTCGAGGTATACAGTACCACAGCTCATTAGAAATGTTGTTAGAGAAGTTTAATGACTGAGCTTAGTCGTATCCTGATACCTCAGGTCACGCCTGACAACACAACCTCACCCTTCAAGACATCGAATGTGCCTAAAGGCTTCAGTCAACACTGACACACAACCACAAAGCATGTGGAAAGTGCATCTGCCAAGGCGGCATCCAAATGAGTTTCTCCAATAATAGAACTTGTTTAAATCTTTTAATCTGCATTTCATCCAGATCAACATCAAAACACAAATAATAATATACAACTGTGCAGATTGTTTGGAGGATATCTAAACCCTGGGAATATTGGGGCTTTTTACAGGGATTAACTGCACAAATTTTAAGTGACTCAGACTGCAGGGCTGAGTCATGCACATGTTGTCTAAATTTGGGATCTCAGGGACAGGAATTTGGTCACCTGTTACAAGAAAAGGGTTGTGAATAGAGGAAAATAATACCTGGTACAGGTAGTAGAAGCAATTTTTAGAGAAATTCTGTACGAACAGTGGTGAAAATATTAGTTTAAAATAAAAGCAGAGGTGAATCTGTGTGGGTGCACATGATGGAGGCCTTTATGGACAGATAACTGACAGAGGAACTTAAACTATGTTTCCCTGAAATCCGTTAAGTAGATTTAGATCTAACTGACAGGCAAATAAAAGGACAGAGAGACCTCCTCAGCAGAGAGGTAATTAAGCCTGGGTGTAAATAAAGAGGAGCACTCGAAGACTAAACTGATTTCTACTGATCTGCTGTAAATCGTCAGCCAGCTTCCCCCTTAAACTCATATGGTCATCACTTTATAAGATGTTCATAAGAGCTCAGGCATTACTGCTAAGTGGAACAGAGTGATTGGCTGGCTGGCTATTTGAGTGATTGGCTTCAGTGAACCTTAGGGACGACTGTAGACGGCAGTTTTTTGTTTTTTTTTGCAGGGGCTGAGAGGCACAGCACCTCCGAGCTATTATTACTGCAGGGGTTAGAGGGAGGAAGAGAAGTGGCGAGATGAGAGACAGAGAGAGTTGTATCTTTCTTTAGCTCGGGGAGTTTTGGACATGACGTGTCGCGACTGCATGAAGATTCTCAGCTGCTGCTGCCTGTGTGTGTGCCTGTGTGTGCGTGTGTGTGTGTGCCCATGCTGGTGACATCTGTGCACCTAACACACAGCATCTCTCTCTGGTCATTTGGAGAAACTGCAGATGACGAGATAAACGTCCAGTTTAACCAGGACTTCTCCATCATTCTTACTTATGACCACATCTTTTGTATGTATACATTGTTGTTGTAGCTGTTTTGTAATTACTGATTTGTGATCAGTCAGTCTGTTTTTTTCTGCCACGCCAGATAGCCATTATGCTAGCTGACTGAGGCTAATGCGTAGCTAGAACAACATCCTATGGAGACTGCTGAATTACTGCTGGCCCGTTACAGATCACTCTGTGGACGGTTTGTTGAATATTCATCTCGTCCACATGCTGTCAGTACACGTGTCGGACCTTGTGTCAGATAACGAATAGCACGTGCCTGATGATGTCCACGGCGTCAAACAGCTAAACTGTACAGATCGGCACACCGCTGGGATTTTTTTTGTTTCTTTGAAACTTGTTGGAAGGGCGTAGCACGGGTCGAGGAAGAAGCCATTCAATGTCGGAGCGTATCTGAATCACGAGATGGACACGCAAAACATCTTTCACTTTTGGGAACATTGAGTGCTTTTGGACTTGGAGGAGTAAAAGCCACACATCTTAAAGTCCTGTAGATGGCAGTGAAGTTCGGTGGTGACAAAACAAAGCCAGTCATAGATATACGATGGCTCCATGCTCACAGGTGCCAGTGATCCTCAGGGGCTGCAGACACGTAGCTGCTCAAAGTTCAAACAGAAAGCAGTCGTTACGGAGCAGTGGAGGTGTAACAGCGCCACAAACGACTATGGAAATGTAAAGACATGAATTACGCTGCAGCTCGCTGATTTGAGACTGTGAACTTGGCACAGCATGAGCAGTTTTCAATGAGAGAGGAACGGTCTGACTAAGGTTTTAAATGATTGAATGGCTTGTGGGAGGTTTGAGCTTTCGACTGTGTTAAGTCTTCTAGCCACAGTTATGTTGATTCTTCCAACGGTGATGACATTTCCACCCACAGGGATGATGTTTCTCCACTTATACGGACGTTTCTACCTGTGGTTATGATATTTCTGTTCATGACATTACAATTATATTGCCACCCACAGTGAGGAAGCCTCTGTGTGTTGTGTCCTCTGAAGATGAAAGAAGAAGAGGTAGTGTCAGGAGAGGAGGGACAGAGGACAGAGGAATCATGAAGGGACGGGTCAAAGAGACAGAGCAGGGGTCACAGAGGCAGAGCTGTGCTGTGCCCTCAGCAGCGGATTGACTAAAGCCTTTGATTAAAGCAGCATTAGCCCCGGCGTCTTCACAACCTACTTGTTGCTGGGGAGATTGAGTGGGCAGGTGCAGGGCTGACAGTCCGCAGGTGACCCACGGGTGGCGTTGCCGTAGTAACCAGGTAGGCAGGCGTCACAGTAGGGGCCTGTGGTGTGGTGGGAGCAATCCTAGAGGGGACACACGGGTTAAAGTTCAGTCAAATCAGCATCGTCTCTGGTGTAAAAAGCTGAAGACAGAGAGGCAGAACTACGTCCAGTTTCATCACAAGATGATGACGAAGCTGAAAACTGAGCCACAAGTGAAGTTATTCTGTAGTTAACAGCAAGAGCGCAAGTTACAACGAGGGAAACCCAACAGCTAACAGTAGAGCTGCTCTACTGGAGTCACGCTTTGCATCGAGGGGTAAAACATCAGAAAGGTAAAAACTAAGGTTACGGCACAAAGCTGTCAGATCAGATCATCGTCGAGCCGGCAGCAGCAGGACAGGCAATATTGACGAGGTCAAGGTTAATGACATGGATCAGGAGCTGCAATGCGTTTTGTCACCATAGTAAACGAGCTCACAGCGTTCACAGGGACATCCTCGACCACACGCCGGGTCAATAACTCCCCTCTGAACCTACTAACATATTTCAGAAGACCGGAAGGCAAACCAGGCACTCCGAATATGAGAAGATGTATCAAGCTCATCTCGTTTTCCTTTGAGTAAAATAGGAAAAAGAGCTTTATTTTTTATTGAATCTGATCGACTGACTGTTGCTGCAAAAGGTGCAACATATCAGCTCACTGTTTACTTCCTGTATTATTGGTGGATATAAAAGCAGCATTATTACTGTATTTCTTCTGTGACTGTTTTATTGTTAAATGGGGTGTCATCTCACACCAGTGTGAGAGATGATCTCCAACAACATGAGATCCAAGTGTGAATCTAGGCTCTTTGTGACCAACTGGTAATACAATAAGAAAATAAAACACAAGCTGAAATTCTTCTGCTGAAACACCGTGTGCCTTATTTTCACTGCCTCTGCCTCCACCAGCAGTAATATCACGAAAAGTGAATAATTCCTTCATAACAAATTCCACAGCTGCCTCAGAAAGAAAGTTCATTAAAAATACGTCTTCAGCGAGACATTTAATTGGTCTGATGCAGAGTACAAATATTAATTTTGGATTTAATATTCCAGTTTTTTTTCCAGATTTTGGGGGGTCATTTAACAAATTACAGTGAGAAGAAGTTATGTTCCTCTCAGCGGGGAAATCTGTTTGTTTCTGGCACGACACAACCCTTAAGTCCAGCTACAACATGGTGTGTGTGTGTGTGTGTGTGTGTGTGTGTGTCAGTTATGTTCCAAATCATTTCCTCCTCAGATCAAATGTCTCTTCACAGCTGAAACACACCCTGACACACACACACACACACACACACACACACACACACACACACACGCTATGTTAACCTATAGACCCAAGGCATCACTCAGTCATTCATCTGTAGCCAGAAAACACAGTGCTGAGAGAAGGGGTGTGTGTGTGTGTGTGTGTGTGTGTGTGTGTGTGTGTGTGTGTGTGTGTGTGTGTGTGTGTGTGTGTCCATCTGTCTGTCTGCCACTCACTGTGTATGAATATGTATACAGGAGGGGTGTGTGTGTGTGTGTGTACATCCATGAGTGAGTTCATGTCAAGATGTCTCTCTCTGTGGCTGCATGTATGTATTTGTGTGTGTTCCTGCTTGTCTGTCTCTTTGTTTGGTTCAGTGTGTGTGTGTGTGTGTGTGTGTGTGTGTGTGTTCCTCCCTCTGACATACTGCAGCATCCTCTTCATCTATAATGAAACATAACATGGTAAAACGTGCGTGTGTGTGTGTGTGTTTAGCTTGATACTAACTGACAGCTTTAGCCTGAGGCAATGTGCAGACTGGGGTGTGACGATGTGTATGTGCAGATGCACATCAGCAGGTTGGTATACATGTGTGTCAGTGTGTGTGTTTGTGTGTGTTTTTATACTGTATTCTATGTGAATTTTTCTGTGTGTGTGTGTGTGTGTGTGTGTGTGCGTGTGCGTGTGCGTGTGAAGTGATGGCATGGTGCGTTAACATGCAGTTCATCTGATGGCCACTAGATGGCAGGTCCAAGAACAGTGCAGTGAAGAAGAGGCTTGAATTGCGCTGATTTGATTTGTGCTTGTGTGTCATACAATGAAATTGGGGCCGGGGGCCGGGGGCCGGGTGCCGGGTGCCGCGTGCCGCCCCCCCCCCCCCCCCACTTAAGCTTCCTCATCTTGACCGATACATGTGAGCAATCCAGCCCCCAGCCCACTGATTTCATCTCTCAGTTATTCATCTTATTCAAGTTGACTGTTAAAAACATAAATAAGTGTCAGCTCGTTCACTCGTGACAGGCAGCTTCACTTACCATCATACCTAAATGATGATAAATGGGACGACAGCTTTATGAGTTAAAAGAGACATAACGGTGAATGACGTGTCGAGTACAAGCGCGCCACATGAAATACTCTGAAAATTAGAATTCTCTAACTTGACATTTTGCAAATTCTTCGCAAGATATTGCTTTTACATTCTGCTGTTATCTTCTGACATTCTGGAAATATCCAAAGCCAGAAAGCCTCCTCATGAAAGCTTTTACATTTGCTGCTCTCGCACACTTGATGTCTGACACGTGTGTCCCTGGAAAAGACAGACTTCTTGATTTTTGCTTGTTTTTTGGATAACCAACTCAACAGAAAGAGTAAAGCAGAGTGAATCATTTCACTCTGAGCACAGACAGACAGACAGACAGACAGACGTCTCAGGCCTTCACCTTGACGTATGGACTCTTAGCCAAATGAACGTTTTCCCCAGCGTTTGGATGTTTTATCACTGAAACAGAGATTTTTTAGAAAGCCTTCTCAAGTGCAGATTTTTCAAAACTCCAGTTTCTGGTTTGGCAAACAAAGTCATCGCCTCAATTCGGACGTGTCCATTGCTGTTTCATGTAATGACCATGTGTCGCAGACTACTGGTTAGTGTACGTCTGAGGACTGCCTAAAAACTTGGTATTTCACCCGGATGAGTGTGGTTTTGCTGGACGTATGAGTGGCGTCTCAGCCTGTGTGTGATGCAGGTAGAGCCTGTTTAGTCGTGACCTGGGAGTTTACTGCAGAGTACTTCATATGAAAACCTGTGTGTACATTTGGAAGAATGCAGAACAGAAATCCTGATTTACCTGGTTTGATGAGAACGAGAAGATGAACTGAGTGGCACAGTGTGGGCTTGTTTTACTTCTACAGCTTGGAAAATTAGGCACACTAGTCTGAAAAATCCACTCGTACAATATGAAACTAGTTTATGTGACACATGACAAGTGTGACGGCGCACAGGATATACTACTCACGTTTTACTGAAACTCATAGATTTAAAAAACATCCGCACACACGTGATCAATCATCTTACCAGGCAGTGTCCTGTGACCTCGTGGCATTGTGTGGCGTGTCCATGGCAAAGACAAGCTTCACACACACCGTTATACAGATTGCCATTCACCCTCCGAAATCCGGGAATACACGCCTGAAAAACACACACACACACACACACACACACACACACACACACACACACACACACACACACACACACACACACACAGTTAGACACAGTTGTCCGTCTTGAAGCTGCTGTAGTGTGGAGTAATTACCCTGTCATCCTCTAATTAGGAACTCGAGTGTGTGTGTGTTTAAGTGTGTGAAATTGTTTGTGTTCTGCTGAATGTTTCTGTGTGCGATTATGAATTTTCGAGCTCTAAAAACGTAAGAGCAGGAAGTCAGCGGCACTAAACGCTGGTTTGACCTCGGTGTCTAAAATGAGGATTTTTTTTTTTTTTTTATCAGTCATGTATTACTGCCAAGTTACACATTTAAGAAGTGTTTTTATTTCCAAAAAACAAGTTTCCTTCCAAGCAGCCATTCGTTCACTGATCTTTGTTCACACTGGGCTAAAAAAAAACAATAAATAAACTTAGATAGATATAATTATTCCTGATACGATTGTGTTATTGATAGTTATATACAAAGTACTTTTGCACAACATGACTGTTCATTCAATTAATTTGATCATCTTAATTTTGAAAATACTACAAATAAGTCTATTTGATCTAATCTGAAACCAGAAATACTCAAGTGTTTACTTTGTAGACCGACATTTCTATGTGGCTTTATAGTACTTCTACTCACAGTGCACACTTTCTTCCCCACAGCTGTTTTCTACTGATTACTGCAGAGGAAGTTTTAAAATTGCAGTACTGAAGTGGCATGTTTGAGTGTGTGTGTGTGTGTATTTACCTCACAGGAAGTTCCAGCATATCCAGGAGGACAAGCACACGCCTCTACAGCTGATGCACTCCTCTCTCCTCTAGCAGAGGGATTAGCCACCTGCATTGAGAATGAGTGGAGTCTACATGCAAGCACCACACACACACACACACACACACACACACACACACACACACACACACACACACACACACACACACACACACACACACACACACACTCTTTTTACAGGTAAACACACATCGTCACGTTCAAAAACAATCAGGACGATTTGGCTGATTCGCCTTTTTGAACTTCTATGACCTGAGTTCATTCTCTCAGGCAGAATTAACGCCCACACACCCAATTATTTAAAGCGGCTGAGAGTTTACATTGTTGTTACTATTCAATACTTAACACGTTACGTTTTGAATGACTCTACTGGCTTTGTACCACCGGGCACGGCTGTGCTGCGTTCCAGCTGCTACTGAATACTAATGATGACTATGTTCAGGACACTGTGATTAAATGTGTGTGTGTGTGTGTGTGTGTGTGTGTGTGTGTGTGTCTACCTGTACACAGCGCTGGGCTCTGTGCTGTAAGAAGCCCTGACCATCACTCTGGTCACATTGGCTAAAACAGACAAGAAATCCCTCCGACTAATCGGCTGCGCGCTCTCTGAAAGCAGGAAGTTCTCTGGAAGGAGAGCAATGTGATTGGTGCTTGGCGAGGACGGGTACACCGGCTGGCCAAACCTTCTGTCAATAATCTTGATCCCGCCTCCCTGGCAGAGACAGTAGAAAGGAACATTTTTTATGTGTGAGGGGTTTTTTTTTTCTCTCCCTCTTTGTTGCGGTTCACTTTCAATTCCATAAATCTAGAAAGTGGATTTTCTCCAAAACATAAATAGAGTGTGACACCTCTTTCAGAAAGGACTATATGATATCCAGCTGAACCGGAGGAAGAAAGAGAGTGAGAGTGAATGATGTGTCATTAGGTAATGAGCCGCAGTTTCTATTGACATTCTGAATGGACTGAATGCAAAGTGAACTGAGCCCAGGCCTGCTATCTGACTATCTCTTGTTGAGAGCAGATCAATGGCATGTAGCAGCTAACGCAGAGTGACAGCTACTGATGGGAGGGAGAGAGAGAGAGAGAGAGAGAGAGAGAGAGAGAGAGAGAGAGAGAGAGAGAGAGAGAGAGAGCTCACCATGCCAATACACCATTAAATAAAAACTAATTGAAAGAGAGGAGATGGAGGGATAAGGAGACGGAAAGCAGGAGCAGGGTGGAGAGATGCAAAGATAAAGAGGGAGACAAAGAAAAGAGGCAGACTGACAAGAAAGTCACCTCAGAGAAAATTGTTTTCATTAATTTTTGAAAGAGAGACATTTTTATTGTCTCTCATTTCTCTTTATCACACAAAAAAATCAAATTAAGTGACAGAAGGACGAGGGTGGCGCTTTCAGATTTTTCTTATTGTGAACAAATCCCATGAAAACACCGAAACCAGCAACGATCCCTCAACACTTCACATCCTCCGCGGTGCCGTGAGATCCTTCAAACATGGCTGACAGAGACATAAGCTGCAGCAAAGGGGAGCAGCCATGGTGGTCCCTCTCCAGTCCATTTATGGGTGTACAGTTAATCGGCTCATAACATCATTGTGGGCCACAGTGAGCTCTGTGTGCTCTGGAGTATCAGGCTTTGGCCACACAGGCAACATTTACAGGATCACTTTGTTGGTTTTGGTCTTTTCGTGGGATTTGTTGAGGCAAGAGAAATATACAATAAAACCAGCCTCACTCTTCAAGTTCATGTGTATTTACGCAAGAAAAACTGACAAAAACCAAATTCAACAAATCAAAATCTGGTTTTTGTCTTGTTGTTTTAGCAAAACGAGCGACTCCAGATGCATACGCTTGCAGTACATCGGTTGCGGTTATCGTCATGAAAGGCTTGGCGCTTTCCTTTTTTTAACTGCGCTGATGGAGGCTGATAAAGTGGGCAGGATTGAGAGGCAGACACGGAGATAAACAAAGCCGTACAGACAAACAGAGACAGAGAGATTATTGTCTATTCAGATGCCACGAAGCAACAACCGCGGCCCGAGCGTCTTCCTGCGCTTCACAAAACCACGCGGCAAACAATATGGCAACTTGATGCAGGCATGCGGAGAGTAAACAGTGGGGGGAGAGCAAGAAGCGACACGAGACAAAGGCTGAAAGAGAGACAGTGAAGAGGGAGAAAGACGGTTGACAGTGTGGAGGTGGCTCATTATCGTCATCATTTGGAGAGGCTTTTTGTTGACAACAAGACCGACACTTGTCCTCCTCTTCCCATCTCCTCCCTGTCTGTCGATCTCACTGACACGTCTTTAAATAACACAAGCTCATTGGTCTGTGACTATCTCTCCGTTCTTGTTTCTTTACTTTTCACTTGTATTTCCTTGTTCCCTTCTGCCCTTCCCTTGCGTCCTTCCTGTTTCATTCTTTCTGCCTTCCTTCCACCTGTCTTTGTCTCCTCATGTCCTTTCCTCTTTCCTTCTAGCCTTCCTTCCTCCCTCCTTCCTTTCTTCATTTCCTTTCCTTCTTTCAATTGTCTCATTCTTTCTGCACGACCGTGTGTATTTTTATGGCACGTTCACTAAATACAAAAACTCATTTGCATTTGTTTTGCATATTTAATCTAAAATTGCATTTCTACATCTATCTTTTAGCTCTCTTCCAGTCAGTGCCTGAAAAATAGATATTTCAGGTTATTGCAGCTTATTACAGACACAGTATTTAATTTTTTTTCCAAACTATTCTAAATAAAAATTTCCTCTTATTTCACACACACGACTTTCTACCAATGAGGTGTTAAATAACGGGATCGTTGCTGCAGCCGTGAACATGTAGAACTACGTGCACCCACCTGATAATGTGCCTGTGTTTGTGCACGTACTTTACACGCACAAACACAATGCTGTTTGGTGATACAGGAGATATAAACAGTTAACTAATAGCGTTGCTGCTTTGCTTATTGCCGCCATACATCATATCACAACCTGCTCATTATAAAGACATGGAGAGAGAGGGGAGAGAGACTCTATCTGCATTTTTTATTGCTAAGTTCAGCACTTCTCTGCCAGCTGTGGCTGTGTGTTTAACAGTTTTTAGACGCTCCTTCATTTAGCGGTCTTCACTGGTGCAAAAGTCAATGACTTGTGGGAAGAATAAATAATGCTGCTGACACAAATACATGAGCAGGCACACATTCGCGCTGGCGTTCATGAGGGTTTCCTGTGGTTGTGACCATTTCCTCCTGCTGCTGTATTAAGTGTTAGGCACACTCCTGGTTTATGCCATCAAGGCCTTAAACAGAGAAGTGGAGCTTATTTCAGGGCTCCACACTGCCCACTGCTCCTGAGGGATCTCACATACAGCAACAGGGTCTAGAAGACAAAGTTCTAACAGTCGAAGTTCTTCACTTGCTTTTAATATAAAAGTACAGCGATGAAAACTTACCTCTATGATCAGGTCAGGTTCTGAGGTGACTCTAATGGCCATTTGTTCTTGTTGGTCTGTATTATAAGACACAGTGTAGAGCACACTCCCTCCATAGGCTGTGAGCTGAAGAAAGACAGAGAAACAAAGACGAATAAGTTTGTATTATCTGCAAAACTTGCAAAGTTACTGCAAATTATTGATGTAATAATTACGTTTAATGTGTCTGTGGGAACACAGCTGACACCCATGTTACAAAGCATGTCAGGGTATATTAACACTCTTTGCAAACTGCCACTTATACACATTGATTGACCGAGATCGAGTTTATTTGACCTCCATGGAGTTGATTAGGCTTAGCTGAATGCTGGCAGATTTAAAGCAACACTGTGGAACTTCTGCTGAGCAACAATCGCTGAGGCCACGAGGGACAAGAGGAGGATGGCCAACTGAAACACAGCATAACAGGATCACAAGAAGAGAAGAGTCATGGAGGTCAGCAAACTGACTCTAATGGCAGTTACAAAGAAATCTCTCTCTAAAGTTTGCTAACATTAGCCAACACAAGCCATCACCAGCTACAGGTCATATCAGACCAAGTAAGGACATACATGTTATGTCTTCATTCAAAAGTCAAAGCCTTGCTTTAAAGGAGAGTGCATCAATATTTGCTGCACTCAACACCAGCAGGAGGCACAGGAGGAATAAGGAGGCAAGTGGAACCAAAGGAAATCGACACCCTGATCGAGGTAGCGACTAAAATGGCTGAAATTGAAAACTTACTTTTTTCCTTTTACACCATTTTTGAAGCTGTAAAGGTTTCAAGTGTGAATTGTATGTGCTGTATGTATGAACCACTGAATCTGTATTTCGTACATATCTTGAGAAATTAGAAAATTGAGAAAATTCTCACATGTGAACGTGTTATTGAAGATGGACGTCCATCTTTGACGGCAGCAGAACGACTGCACCAACGACACTCATCACACACCCCAAAACCACCACAACCACTGCTTCGGCTAATGGCTGCATTTTCTTCAAAAATGTTTCCAAAGTGAGGAAAAACAAGAATATGCTGCAATCTTTGTTGTCCTGTGTGTTTCCGTGCAGAGTTTCTGTCGAGTCCACAGAATGAGCTTCAGGTAGAGAAACGCTGCGTCGGCATGATCCTGAAATTTATTATTCTGCTCCAACCTGAACAGTAATGGGTGGGAGAGTGAGATAATAATGCCACCATAAAAACAGAGAGAGGGGAGGAGGGGGCATTGAGGAAGAGGGGGAGAGCGACAAAGAAATAGAGCCCCAGACTGGGAGAGATAGAGAGGGTGTAAGGGGTGGGCTTAATGCCTCTATAAACCTCTTCCATTCTACATCATTACTCTCAGTTCTTAAACCAAGAGGAGGAATCACCCATTTCACAGCTGACTGAAAATACACACACACATACACACACTATTGGACATGAAGGTGTACTTGGGTGGACATTTTATTGACTAACACTTATTCTCCATCTAACCCCATTTGCTGATTTGGACTCCAGAAGACAGTAAAATCATAGTTTAGACCCACACTGCGCAGCCTACGCACGTCAGACACTCGTGCTGCTCGACCTCCTTCGCCATTAGCTTATCTGCACTCCAGCATGGACTCTGCATTCACACTTAAATCTCTTACACGGGGGAAAAAAAAAAAAACAACAACTTTGTTCCACTGCAACAAAACAGCAGCATGATGAAAGCAAAAGACACCAGAGAAGAGGAGGTTTCAAAGAGCCTCAACGGAGCAGAACAGCAGTGTTTGTCTTAGATTAGACTTTGTGCATAATAAGACACACATTATGGACTTGGTTGAGCAGGAAGTACTGCTCACGCCAAATAACTGCACGTCGGACAGTTCAAGCCTTGAGTACTCGAGTATTCTGGATAATGGACAGCTCTCTGGGCATTATCCTGTATCCTGCCAATCAGAATCGAGAACGGACCCGGACTATGGTTTAAAATATCAACCAGCGTCACCTTGTTTCAGGTTGCATACTCAACATCTTTGAGCTAGGAGTCGTATTCACTTCATTTATTATAGTGCCGAAGAGGTAAATCTGGATTTCATAAGAACAAAGCAAAGATGCAAAAAAGAAAGACATGTGAAGCAGAAATATGGCGCTTTGTTTTTCGTACCTATTCATGAAACACCTCCTGACACCAAACACCGTAAACGCCGTAAACGTCTGTACGTGCTGTAACTTTTCAAAGAGCTCTTGCATGAAAAAATTGATTTGCATTTTTAGCCTTGTTTGTGTTTTTGCTGTTGCCTTCAATAACCACTCAGCGGCACGTGAATTGAGATTTACAAAAAAGCTTCTTCTGTGTCTTCTCAGCAACACTCTTCCACTCGTGGCATTATGCTTTGTAGATGATTCTCTATCGACTTGGCACACCTGAATTTAGCAATTTGCTTCCTTTGAAAGTATTGACATTTCTCAGAAAACTCATTTCTCTGACGCCATCCACTTCAACCCGGACAACAATCAAAGCTTTTGTCATGGCAACCTGATGACCCATCTCTACCCTGGGGGAGAGGGAATAAAAGAAACAAAACACAGGAAAAGAGAAAAGCCAGACAGAACAGAGCGGCGCAGCAGGACAGGGGAATTATGGGAACTGGAAACGAAGGAACAATAAACACTCAGACACACAGATACACACACGGCTACAATAGACATCAGTCGGGTCCCCTTGAGAGCTCCATAAGCCTGTTATTAACTCTATTAGTGGCCAGAATAAGACGAACGAGACATAATCCTCCCTGTTAAAACTAATCGAGAAGCTGGAGCCATCTTCATTAAAGTGAACCTTTTGTCACGGCCCTGAGCACATCAGTTTATACAAGTCACTCGGCTTAACGTAAAGCAAAATAACTTTGTATCTCGACAGGAGGATTTACTGAAAATCTTAAAATTAGTAAGATGTCAGCCACACGGGGTGTTTTGCATGCTGCAATGCAAATGCACAACTTCAAATTTCTTTCACTAAAGACCTAAAATACCCTTGATAGTTTCATTCACATACATGTTAGCGTCCTCTTTGCTCCTGCTGTTTATCAGTTAGAATGAAAAGATGGTGACACAGCGAGGAGGAGGAGGAGGAGGACGAGAGGAAGAGAAACTAGAGAGACTAGAGATGAGAGACCTGAGAAGGAGGGAGGAGGCGGACAGAAATGAGAAGAGTGAAACAAAAGATGGGATAAAGTGCAGCGGGACACAAAACAAGGATAAAATGAGAGGGAGGAAAGGAGAGAGGAGAGCAAACAAGGGGAGCAAAGTTCCCAGATTTAATTTGCTGCCTGTGCTAAGGAGTGGGTTCGGCGAGGAAGAAGAGGTGTTAAAATGACTCACTATCGACTTCAGGCCTCCTCCAGGGTTCCCAGCAGAGCCCTGATGTAATATGACTTTTCCAAAAACTTAAAATAACCAAGTCAGAGCATTTTAGTGAGCTACGAGCGGTGGTCCGTCCTGATTTTAATGCGGTTGTTCTTCCATAAAGGTCAGACTTCTGCTACCGTTGGACTTCCTGGGGAGAACAAACAGCTAAAACGTGTAAAACGAGGAAAACGTCTTTCTTACTTTGATGTGTTTGTCTCACAGAAAACCGAAGGTGAACAAATGAAATCACAGTGTCCCCTGATTTGTCTCACATGACAAATGAGTTCTCATGTTATTAAGGACATGAGCATAAATGGACTCATCACCTTGTTTTTATGGAGCAAACAGGAGAACAAACATCAGACATCATGGAAACTGAACGAAGGCGATTCTAGAGGTAACCAAAGACACACGGCCACTGCGCAGTAATTAGAACCAAACAAATGAGTGATTGGAGGGAGCAGTGACAGCAGCTTAACTGAAATAAACTGTTAGTATGCAACTTTCTTTTGTGCCGACCACATGCTAGTTTCTTCAGAGAAATATGTTTGACAATCTGCGTTGGTGCGGCTCCGTTTTTGGAGTACAAAAGCAGACAGTGGCAAGCGACGCTCTCTTCAGGAGATTGGGCAGCGACAGAAGGGGGGGGGGGGGGGGCGACAAAGGAAATCATCTTTCAGGAAATGAAAACCAGATTGTCACAAAAGCTTCAGAAAACAAACTCCCCTAAAATACACACACAAGAACGCACACAAATACCCAGTGAAACAAAGACACACACAAACAGGAAAACACAAACACTCACACACACCTGGGTCGCCTCTCTGATGCCTGCGGTTGTTTGCAAATGGTATCGGGAGTTTTCACTCTGTTTACCTAGCGGTTGCGCACACACGCAGACACACACAGATGCACACGCAGACTGTTGTTGTTGCTAGCAGTAGGGTTAGATTGGCTCCAGATGGACCAATAGACGGAGCGACGCTGAACAACATGAAACCAAACTGACCTCCTGTGTGTGAGGATCTTGGCAAAGACAAAAGAAAGTCCTTGTCGAAAAAGTAGCTAAACCCAAAAGTCTGTCAGGATTAGCACTGGGGCATGTTGGAGCACCGCCTCGTCTGGGTCTGTCTTCTTCGGGGACAGCCTCTGTGCTTTTCTGGGTTTTTTTTTTTGGTTTGCTGCCTCATGCCTGTTGTGAAATGTCATAGTCATAATTTCTGCATTGCACCTTCAAGCTTGTGACAAACAACACATGTACAATAAATAAACAGAGTGGATGCATAACCTGAAAATATGCCATCAGGAAAGCGTCATTTCAGAAACGATTAACATATTAGATGAGAGGACGGAGGGGGAGACGAAGACAGAGCGGCAGACTTTTGTGTTTAACCGTTTTCACTCATTTTACCTCAAATCTCACGTCGAAAACAGCCGCTTCATGCTAAGAGTCTAGATTTAAACAAAAACCGTGGTTAGGTTTCCTCCTGGAGGGTCTTGAAGTTCTGAACGTGGCTCAAGATGGTTTGTAAAGTGGATTTTACAATCGCCTTTGCTTTTAGATTTGGAAATTTGGCTTTGCTCTGGAGTGCGGCAGCACCATGAAACTTCTTCTTTTCTTGATGGATTTCAAGTGATTGATTGTATGTCGGCGCTCCCCTGCAGGTTCCCCAGACTAGGGGAATGTTTTGGCAGCTGTGGGATGGTTCTGCTGTAGGTGGAGGTACTTGTTTTGGACTCCATGCCTCCAGAGCAGCCCAGGGCCAAGGGGTCCTCTTTTGTAGTCTGCAGTGTGCTTGGTCGGGGGTCAGTCTGGGGTATGAACCCTGAGCGGGTGCTGGCAGATAGAAATGAAGAGGATCGGCTGTCAGCCGGTCGTTTGAGGTGCTCTGCGTGGGGTTTGGCCTCAGATGAAGTTTGGGGTTACCGGGGGTCACTGTATGAGGTCTTTTCACTTTACTGCTTCAAGGGGATGGGAAGCGGCTCGAGGTGGAGGGCTGATGGTGTTCTTCATTGCACACAGACAGAGTTCCACACATGCATTCCAGTTCCCTCAGGTCTGATTAAGATTCGGTTAAACAACTTAGATCAAGGCAGCAGTCCGCACTCATTCACACATATGGTTCAAATGAGGGATCTTTCATTCGATAAAACTTTTGACAATGCTGCGGAAGAAGCAGCACAGAAACTAAACTTATCAGCACCACTTGAAAAACAGAATCAAACAACGTTATTGAATGTTGAGGTGGTTGTGTGCTCAGCTATGACATGATAATTATCACTGCTGGTGGCACTGGACTGGAACTCAGTATGCACGTCTCATCCAGGAAGATGACTAAGAGCAGCTCACTCGTTCGTTTCCAGCCTCTTAGAGCCGATCAATTATTGCTCCGCACTCCCACGGCTCACTGACTCTTGAAAGTCAACTCCAGCAGCTTGCTGTGTATCAGACTTGAAGTAACAAACAATGGCAGGATGACACCCTTTACTCAACGCAGCCAGCGTGGATCCACCTCTGAGGCTGGGATCGGGCTGACGCATGGAGGCTCTGTATCATCAACATTAAGCATCTGCATCGTGCTAATTGTGTGATAACTGTAAACAGCATCAGCGTGGACGCTGCTTTAAACAGGTTGGATCTGTCAGGAAATGAGCCTGATTACAGCGCAGTGGAAGCTTTATGGCACAGAACTGGACCACACTCTGCTATTAATGGCTTTCTTCACACATCTTGACAGTTATCAAGAGCTATTCACAACTTTTCTGCCCTTTCATGCTCTCCAGAAAAAGCACAGCAGTGGTGGGAATGAAAATTAGCATCCTCTGCAACAGGAAGTCATGTTGACAAGAAATACAGCCTCAATTTCAAGACGCTGACTGCAGCAGGCTGAATGTTGACGCGCACACCGTGCTACATTTTGTTTGACATTCATTATGTTTTTGTAATGAAAACATCAGCGAATCAGGACTGCAATGATCATTTATGTTGTATTACTGGAAATGATAGCCAGGTGTAATGGTTTTCTTTTTTTTCCCGGAGCCAGGGGATTGCTGTGTGGAGCTTTTGTGCACACTTTCCAGGAACACAAATGTGTGTGACACCAAATTATTTGGTTGATGAAAACTGGAACAAATCCACTGTGATTGATGTAAAGGCACTTTTTCAGCCACGTAGGAGGGAAAAAACAGAAGGGGGAGGGAGAGCAGAAAGAGGTAAAGGGAGGGGATATCCATCTCATGCAATCAAGAGCAGATTAGGAGTGTCGTTATACACAAACTCCTCTACACACATTTTTCTCTCCCATAAGTCACAGCTCAGCAGCTTACTTAAAGCCGATGTTCCTCGTGCAGAAAAAGGGAAAAATTTCCCCACAAAGGTATTTTACAGAAACACTTTCAAGACAGATTTCATTCATCACAACTTCGAGGTGTCAACCTCTATAACCGAGGTGAAACCGGAGCAATTTTCCAAACACTTTTCCGTCTCAGGTTTGCACCTGTAGCAGCTTTTCCTCTTAAAAGGATTATTATTTTGTATTGCTTCTTCTTTATAGGACCATATAGGAGACAAGGAAGACAAGAAAGAAAAAAAAGCGGTTAGAGGAAAGTTGAGGTAGGTAGAGGCAGAGTTAGAGAGGAGTGAGGATGTTTGTAGTACAAGCTGAGCTGTGTGTTTGTGTGCGTCTGTCAACTTTCAACATATTTTGAGTTTTCTTTCATCGGCTGTCAGCAGACGATGTGTTTCCTCTCCCGTGCTCATCCATCTCTCAGTACTCCCTGTCTGTCCATCTCTGTCACGCTTTTTCTCCAAATGATGAGCATTTCTTGTTTTTGAGCCATAAATCTGTCCTGGCTGTGAATCTGTTAGTAAATCTGGGTACAAGGAGGTGAGGATGTGACGGCTTCTGAAGGCTGACAAAGTTGCTGATATTTTCTTTGGATATTAAGTTGACTGCTAAAAAGTTATGATACTCAGCACTTAGTTTCAGAACTCTATCTGTCGATGAAAACCAGGTGACAGACTGACAAAAGATCTACTAAAGGAGCCTCAAGGTGAGATTATTGTGTCAACTATTGTGTCCAAGGTCAAGGATGAACTTTGAAACTCAACTTTCAAGGGATGCACATCCAGCAGACATTAGCTTAGCTTACAGTAGCACGAAGCACGCTTTTTTACGCTCTGTTTAGGTGTCCACCAACTCCTCAAGGAAATGTCTGTCTCTTATCTGCTGCTAAATACGACAGTACATTCAAGCAGGCTCAAAGATCTAACTTTATGTGTGTGCTGTTGCTTTATTAGAGCTTTTCGGCTGAAAACGAGCTGTGAAACTGAACCGAAAGGGCTAAAAACCAAAACAACACGCTGAAAGATAAAATGCGCAGACCTGAGTCCAATGATAGTATTCTGTAGATTCATCACGAGCAGCCCTTTTTGTATACAAATATTAATTCATTCCATTGTTAATAGAAAAATTTGCAGCTGTAAATACTTTTTTGTTTTATGTCTGGAATAAGCAGTAAGAAGTCTCTGCCTCCTTACAAAGTAGAAGTTTCACCAAAACTTCTTAAAAACAAGTTTTCAACACGCAGAGCACTTCATTAAAATAATGGCACACTCTCATACTCGCGACATTGTGAGTTTTATATTTGGCTCTTCACGCTGATCCCCACTTTTCTGCACTCCACTGCCAAATAAACCAGAAACACTGCAAAAACATTCAATCAAACGAGGCACACTTTAATGACAGTAATGGCTATCCTTGAGAATGAGCAGTCCCTGGACCAACGCAGCCGAGAAAATACCCAATGAGCATCAGTGGAACATGCTTCTGGACCAATGAGCATCCGCACAGTGCAATAATGGGCCAATGAGCATCCTCTGCATTAATGAGGCAGGAGGTCATGCGCGAGAATTAAGGACGTTATCACACACACATTTTTACTCCTATACAGCCACTGCTAGCTTGTCGTTACACACACAGCCTGTCATTTCCAATGATACGCGCTAACATGACAGACCACATAGAGCGTGTGTATGTGTGTGTGTGTGTGTGTGTGTGTGTGTGTGTGAGAAACAGTGGCATAGTGGAGTCACATAGCATCTATCTCTGTAACACGATCAGAGATTGAAGCAAAGAATCGCTTTTTCATACAGCACTCGCACACTGCTCCTAGCGATCACACACACACATGCATGCGTGCGCGCGCACACACACACACACACACACACACACACACACACTCTGATAATTTGTTTGTTTCCCATGTTTGGAGGCATTCGGTTCTGCTCCACTGTCCCTAATGCCTCCAAAACACATCATTATCTGACTTATATAGGCCTGGGAGTGTGTGTGAGTGTTTGTGCGCGCGAGTCTGTCTTTGAATGAGAATATGTGTTTCTGCTTATGTGTGCGCATGTGTGTGAGCGTGTGTTTGTGTGTGTGCGCTAAGAGAAAAACAGTTGATTATCGAGTTCAACAGGCGAAACACTGTTTACCCTGAGAGACACAAAGCCAGCGAGAGAGATGCAGAAGGAGAGAGAGAAGAGAGCTTGGGGGGAGTAGAGGGAGATGATTTAGGAACAGGGAGGTGAAAAATGGGAGTCCTGGAGAGACGGAGTGAGAGTTAGAGGAGCAGACCAATGAAAAAGAAGCAGGGATGGAGGGATGGTTAGAGGGAGGGAGGGATAGAGGTTCAGACAAAGAAGTGAGATGACAAGCCAGGCCTGCAGGGTGTAAAGTAATGAAATTCTGCGGTATATTCCTCTAAGCCATGACACCCAGACTAACATCACAGTCAGCCTGTTGTTGTAGCAGGGCAACAACTCGACTTCAGAAACATGGACTGCAGCTATTTGCCAGCTGGAGTGATAAAGTCTAATCGTGGCCACAGAAAACCGCAGCACAAATTCAAATAGTCGACATTAGCAGGAGCAGATACAGAGAAACACGGCTGGGAGGGAGGTGAACATCCCAGCAGGACGCCTTCTCAGCAGACTCACATCCAGGGGATATACTTTTACATCATAAACTGCTTATATATTCAAGCCTGTCCTAATGATGTAGCCTCATGTCAGCTTTTACATATTTGCCTGTCAACGCTGTCATTGCACTGGATAAAAGGTAAGAGCTGTTAACGTTGTGACGAGAGCAGTCAGTTAGCAGCAAACTGAAACCCAACAGTCAGATCTCACATCAGACTGCAGCTCAGCTTTGTGTTATTACAGTGAAATCAGGCTGGAACAACGCAAACAAATCTGAGTTACTACTGTGACCTTGACCAGTCTGATTGCTGGTGTGACACCTTTGGAGTAATAAACACTGCGAAAAAGTTCTCACCATCTTAGTCTTGAGCAGCTGAAATTTGCCCGTGTTATACAGTAAAACTACTGGAAAATTAGGACATTTCTTCGTTTGGCACCCTATCAAGACGCTTGCAGATACAGTATATTCAAATCATGCTTGCTAAAGGCTGACAGTGACACATCTACAGGGAACTGAACAACAGGAACATCTGTTATTCAACTGCTAATTCTGAGGCAGCAGTTTGTATGTATTAACGTGAGCGTGTGTGTGTGTGTGTGCGTGTGCGTGTGCGTGTGTCTGCATCTAACCTTGCTTCCCAGATACAGCCCAGGCGCGTTCCAGTAGTAGGCTGAGCCGAGATCGTTCACGACGTCCGAGTGTCGGACGCTCAGATACGGAGGCGTCTGTCTGTGGACGGACCACACTCGTCCTCCTGTGTTTCCCACCAGGTGCCAGCCTGTCAGACTGGTCTCCTGCAAAACGAGAAGTTACTGAGAAACCTACTTTTTTTTAAATACTTACACAAAAGCCTGGTATTGAGTTTTAACTGACTTAGACCACAGCTCTCTCTGTCTCATTTCAAAGAAACTTCTCATGCATCTGCTTAAAATCCACTCCTCTTTTCTGTTGCAGCAACGTGCACGTTTAGCTTTAGGAGTTAGCTTTCAAACAGGACTCTCTGCTGTGGTAAAATGTTCAAAGATAGCAAACAGGAGATCAGTTTATATGAATGTTTGACAGTTTTGCATTACTGTGATTTTAAGGCCTGAGGTTGTGCTCGCTGTCAGCAGATCATCTGACAGCAAACACAGTAAAGCAAGTCATCAGTCCTGATCGCTGTAGATGGACTTCTGACAAGCTTTACTCATAATGTCCAGCTGGTGGTTCTGCTTTACTGTCCCTCCACGATCTACATTCCTCCTGTTCCGCAACAACAACAACAACAACAACTTGGCATCACTTAGTTTGTGCACTTTGTGTGTCTCTAAATGATGACTGGGCTCGTCTGTAAAGCCCTGGAGATCTATCGCACTCCAGACCGAATCCTGCAACAGCGCTTGGGTTCACTGGGCAGCACCCTCAGGAGCAGAGCCTATTCTGCCAAATAAGTGAATAAACATTTAAACAATAATGATCTCCTAGCCACTAAGCGTCTCCAGCAGGAAAGAGTAGCGCCATTTTCTCAGAATGAATGTTTTAAGCACTTCATTGGTCAGTATTCGCTGAGTCGAGTCAATTTAATTGACTTTACAGCATTTGACACTTTATATTCTTTGACGCTCGGCGTGTGTGAGGAGAAACTCACAAACAAGTGTGACAATCTGCATTTTTAACACAGAACTCTTATATAAATGTTTGACCCAGCTAGTTTGGATTCTAATGGTTAATTCATAATTAATAGCAAAGGGTCGATTTATGATTTAACTCCTTCCCTAATCCAAAAGTGAAATTCATCTTATATTTGAAGCGCCTCAAACGAAGCCGCCTGGAAAACATCAGTGATGAGAAATATTCCCACCTGTCAGTATTTTGTTACGGTGGTGCCGGTGTAGCATATGCAATCTGAAGATACGACGTTTTAGGACATTTTAAGGCCCCGTCCGATCGAAATGAGAGGTTGTACCAACAAAAATGGAAAACTCGAGACATGTTTAAAGGTTTTAAAGGTTCTGTACATCTATCACACGTCAGACAGGAAGTCTTGCAACTGACACCTCGAAAGAGTTTTTTTTTTCCCCTCAACTCCTGAAGGAGTGTGTGTGTGTGTGTGTGTGTGTGTTTGGATGTGTGTGAAAGAGAGACAGCCAGACACACATCTGTCGTTGCAATTAACCTGACCTTGGATTCCCCTTTTGAACACACACACACACACGCACGCGCACACACACACACACACTCTATCGGTGTCTAAATCAGAGCTGTCATCCTGTCAGCGTCTCCTCTTCCCTCCTCTCCCACCCCGCCTGTCAGTCAAAACCTGTTTTCCTCTTTTCACCTCTCTCCTCCTCCTCGCCTCTTGTCTTGTCTCCTCCCTTCGTCTTTCCACTCCCGTCCTCTCTTCTTTTTCCTCCTCATTTTCACTCTTCTGCCTTCCTCTCACCTCCACTGTACTCCATCCACAGCTCCTCTTTTAAGTGCGTACTTGGTAAAGATTTGTCTTTTGCTTTTACACTTATTACCCCTCTGCTACTCTGCACACTGAGACAACAGTGACCCATTTTATGTTTAACTTTTGCTATTCGAAAAACTCCGGGCCAGATTAATTCATTATTTTGCACGTTGTGTTGGAAGTGTTCTGTGCCTGAAGGATATTTATCAAATGGTTTTTCTGTTATCTGAGAAACTTTTTTTTGGGGTGATGAGTGAATCTGCTGGGTTAACTAACGCCTGCTGGATATTCAAATCTCTTTACAATGATTTTAAAAACATGGGAGACCACTGACATAACAACAAATCTAACCCATTTTAAGTGTTTGAATCACAAGAATGCAAACACCAGATGATTCAGTCAAAACTGAAATGCATTCATATTAAGTGATTTAAGTGTGGAGATTCCAGGGACTTGGGATCACTCAGAAACATGTCAGACAGTCACTGTCAGCTCGATGTGTGTGCTGATGGTGTGCCAGATGTTTCCAGTTAGGGAATCTTGTGTTAAGAAAGTAAAGAATGTTTACCTGGCTAAGAAAAACCATGAAAACCATGTGATGCAATTGTAAGCTCCAGAAAAGCTACTAATGGGCCTTATGGTGAGACATTTACGCCATATGTCATAATAACTGAAAAAGGAAGTTCTAACAGTACGTTCATTAAAAACATATTTGTATCATCCACAGCTGCCTCACGACTTTACACTGGTTTATAAAGTGTACAGTGCTGCACAGCTAAAGTAAGAGGCCATCCTCTGATAGCTTCCTCTGTTTTGGGCTGTCCAGCGTTCCATCTCCTCAAAAGGTCAGCACTGTCAAGGCTATTTAATATCAGTCAAAAGGCGAAAACGCACGTGTCAAAGTCCAAAAGTCTTGCTTCACCCCAGCTAGCTCTTCTGCTAATTGCCACAATTCTGGTGAAATATTTCTGCTCGGAAATGTTTGTTTTAAATGCTTTTATGGCAGGATCATGAGGGTAAGTACGCCACAAAAAGTGCAAACTGTAATTTGTGTCATGAACTTATAGCTGCCGTTCAGTGTCTGGAAACTCCTTCAAGGGAAAAAGTCTGTGGTGGACGGGAAACGATGCAATTTAAGTTTGTAGCAGCAGAAGAAACTTAGGCTGTTAGCTATAATCAGCCACCGTGACTGAACGGATCTGTTTCAATTAATGTGATGTTTACATCATCTTCTCGGGAATACAAATAGAAATATTATTTGATAGTGAGTATGTGTGTGTGTGTGTGTGTGTGTAACATTGCCTACATTCTGATAGGTCCATGTGGAGGCAGAGCACTGACTGGCAACGCCCATGCAGGAGCACTTCTCGCAGCCACGTCGATTGTCACCTTGAAGATTGTAGAATCCCAGCTTACAGCGGTCGCAATTTTCTCCCTCCACGTTTTCCTGCCGGAGAGTCAGACGGAAAGAGCAATGAAGAAGAAAGATGCCGCATAGTTTATGGGCTGCCCTCGCACTGACGTCGTGACCACAAGGCATGTTATTGCAGTGTTAATGTGGTGAAGATAATGATGACAGGGCTAGAAAGGTTAGCGCAGAGTACTTGTCATTATTTGGGCCCATGCACGTGTGTGAGTGTGCGTACCTTGCACACGCAGGGTGTTACACACGGGTCATCGTTGGTGCTTCCTTCCACACTGCAGTTACAGCGCTGGCAGGACGGGTAGCCCATATAACCAACAGCACACCTGGAGACAAATGCGTTTAATAATGATAATAAAGACGAAGGTGGCGAGCGTTAAGGAGGGCTTCCCATCAGCAGAAGGTCACAGGCTAACATCCGCAAGTCAGACACTGAACCTTCAGCATACAGCAAACGGCTGACCTTGCACCACAGGTGACGGCATGTATGCACAGTCTCAGAGGAAATATACTATATACCAGAAACAATTAAGAGAGCAAAAAGAGCTGAAGCAAGTGCATTAAAGAACATTTTAAGAAGCGATTTTAAAGACGACGCTGGCCTGATTTGAGGGCAGGTCATTAAAAAGTTTTGCAGGAAAAGTTGTATCAGCTTTTAGATTAGATTAGATTACATTAAAGCTGAATGATACCCACAGGGAAGATGAGTGGTTGCAGTAGGGGAGAGGATAATACAACAAGCAATTACAGCAATGAGAGATAATGATAATACAATGAGAGATTAACAATTTAAGATGAAGCACCTTGTTGGCAGATTTATAGGTCAGAGCGAAGGCTTCTTTTGTTGTTTGTGTTTCTTTTTATTCACAGGTTGTGATTTTAACCTGAAGTTTGGAATGACAAGACTTTTCTTGATGTTATCAAAGTAATAATATCCAAGCTGCAGTCAAAGAAAACCAGCAAATCAAAATAGCAATATAAACAGCCTGTCTCACCACCGCCGCTTATTCAGTGGCGTCTTTATACAGTGTAAGGCACAAAACCAGCTGTGTGTTTGTGTGTGTGTGATAATAAATATCATCAAAGATCTTAATGGAAACTTTCTGGCAATTTCCAAACGCTAATTGGAACAGACAACAGCTGAAAGGTTCTGCTCACCTGTCACAATGCGTCTCTGTCTCTTTATGTGTGTGTATGTGTGCGCATGTGTGTTTGTGTCTCTCACCTGTCACATCGCAGACCCCCAAAACCCTCCTTACACCGGCATGACCCTGCTGGCTGGCCTGTCAATCACACACACACACACACAAAGACACACACATTTAAAAAAAAAAAAAAAACAAGAGAGAAACAGAACGGGCATCTCTTTGAAGCGCCGGCACCTAAAATAGCTCCTCTTTCTAGACACCAAAACAGTAAAATTACAAAGAGGAGTAAAATTATCTCTAATATAAATAGTTGTTGGGCTCTGTCAAAGATAGTTTTTAATAACAGGAGCTTCTGTGCGTGTAGCTGAACTTGACTAACCCCAACCCCACAGGAAATCAAGCAGGACTGAATCGATGAAATGTTGGAGTTACTGAAGAACCACTTTAAAGTGAATTAAAATGTGAAACGGGTGTCGGCATTCACTGAAAACTTGTGTGTGCGTGTGTGCGTGTGTGTGTGTCTACTGAGGGGCTGCAATTATTAATGTGTCGAGATGTGAACGATATCCAGAAAGAATGAGATTAAAAGATTTAAAAAGCATATCTTCATACGGGGCGTAGCCTGGGTGGAATCTGCAACACATGACTGGCTGAGAGAACCATGGGAGTCACATGAGCAGGGGACGCAGGGGTTCTCCTCCTCAGCCCTCACCTGGCCAGGTGAAGAAGACAAACATTTTTACACACAGTTCACCTTCACTTAATCATGAAGGAGTTGGAAAACAGCACAGTTGCATGAATATTTGACGCACCCCAGCAGGTCTGTAGAATCCGGCTACGCATGTCTGGCAGTTGATCCCAGCGGTGTTTTCACGGCAACCGATACAGACTCCGCCCCCTCTGTTTTCACCGTGGACGTCCAGGCTGAGTGACAGGTCTGCTACCGTCTGATTAAAGTAGCACTCGTCCGCCTTATCATGGCAGTTACACTCTGAAAACACACGCACACAGTTGGTACTGTACACTGTAATTTGTTAGGATTGCTGAGTCCTGCCCCCGCTTCTTTAAATCCATTTACTTCTTCCCCACAGAAGTTCAGAAAAACATCAAATTCTCTTCTGAAGACAGCACCCCGAGGTTTTCACACTGACCATGAGCAGCGTGTTATCTCCAGGGTCCAGAAAGAACCAGAATTACCGCCTCGTGTTTGTGTGCCTCCGCCAACCAGTCAAGCTGAGTTTATATGTCGACTTACATGTAGAGAAAACTTTGATGGAATTTAATAAAAAGGAAAAAGTTGTTCCTATATTGACATGTATGATTAAAGTGAATGTGTTCCAGCGAGAAACACGCTGTCTTCACTTAGAGACTACTTCTCCAGATGAGCATGATGGACCGAGAGAGCTTCATCACACGCTGCAGCGACAATCACCTGAAGGTCAATATCAGTAAAACCAATCAGCTTGTGGTCGACTACAGTGCCTCAAATATGGACGTTGCTGCATGAATGTGAAGGCTTGTTCAGGTGAAGGTTTATAATACTGTTCTCTGTATCGACCAGAAATGTGTGCTTATACTGTCTGTATTTGATTGGATGGATGTCGTAAAGCGTCGCAGCAAAAGGCCTGAAATCTTCCACACAGTGCTGCTGTCTGACTGAACATGGCCCAACACCTCTTGGAGTGGAAGGCACAGTGAAACCAGTGTTTCCTCTGGGTTTCTTCTTCATGTAATGCAGCTGCGGCTGGATGAAATGCTGCAAACCTTCACCAGCAGCGGGGATGGATCCTCCACCCACTGTTACGCAGTGGTGGGAATCTCAGGGCCCTTCAGGTCTGATCTCAGAGTTGGCACCGCTGGCCTGGACACTGGCTGAATCTGTGGCTGGTTTCTTTACTACTGCGCCCCGTCAGGACATTTAACATCTTGTCACCGCGGTCTTGTTGTGTCAGTGTGAAGACAGAGGGGGCAGTTATCAGGCCACAGAGACTACAGAGTGTGTAGGAGGGTGTAGCCTGTGTGAAATAAAATTAAGATTACATGTTGTAACCATAGTTTTATGATGACAGGTGGAAGCCTCTAACCTCATCACGCTGCTTCTACATCGCTGACGAAGGTTAATGGATGCAAAGGTGGCTTTTGATGGCTTTATACGGCCTTATATTATAGACTGATCCTGATTGGCTGGCAGGAATATACATTTCGGCCTGTCTTCATATCAGCTGTGGTAATATCACGGCATGGAAGAACATTTTCAAGTAGAAAAGTTTGATAAGTGACTGTTCGTGTTTTGGGTTTGTGGGTAAGTAGGAATCACTGTGTTGCCGACAGACCGCTGCACGCTTGTGGGCAGTTGTGTGTAATTTAAATGTGTAATTTGTTGCTGTGTTATGTCTTTCTTACTCTCGCAGACGTGTCGAGTGTGGAAGGTCCCCGCCATCCAGGCCTGCTGGTGGTAACCAGGGCAACAACGATCACAGCTCTCCCCGCATGTGTTGTGTTCACACTCGCAGCTAAACTTCTGCACACACAAAGGAAGGAAAACACACATCAATAATTCAGAAGTCGTCAATTAAACACACATGGGCAACCGTGTTTAGATAAATGGATCTTCTGCGAGCTGGTTGCAAAGAGGAGGCTAAACATGGAAACAATCTGAGTCATCTAGAGCAGACACTTTCCTCCACAATCTGTCCAGTGCCTGGTGAAGGGAAAATATCTAAATCTCAAAGTGTTGGGACTTGGCATGACAGGGATTTAGATCAGTCCTTCACAGAGTTTGGAGGTTGCACTGCGTTCTTCACCACATGCCTGGACTACAAGAGAAAGTGCAGTGATACCAGTGACGTCCAGGTGTAACTGACCACACCCTGCGCCTCCTTATCACTGCAGCAGAGTGAGAACCTTAAACTGCTGGAGATTTTCAGCTGGTGTAAAGCTGCTCTGTCTAAAATAAAACAAAAAATAGCTTGGCTTGAACTGAAAACTGACAGATGTGATTCCACTCTGAGAAATGCACTTAATGATGTTTCACTGTGTGAGTTTGCATTATAACGTCATAAACCAAAAAGTTGTGAATAAACTGCTCTCATGTAACATCATGTGGCATCAAACCGTTCACATGAATGTGAAAATGAGTGGGCTGCAAACAGATAAATTACCAATATGCATGACCTATTGAAAGCTTATCAAACAACGATGTATTCACAGGAGAGCCAATCTCAATAAAAGAACTTTGTTCACTTTCCAGATTGTCAGTCAGCGGGCAAATGGGTTCACAATTACTCTCCCAGGAGGGAAATAAATTAAAAACTAAACACAGTCAAAGCAGAACGTAGCAGGAAATTTGCCAACTTTGAGGTTCAGTAATTCAATTTAGGACTTTCTGTAAATTGGTTGATGTGGAGAGGGTGCCAGATTAACTGAGAGGAGAGCAGTACAATAGCACAGCGAGAGCCAAGTTTGGATTTGTTGGCACGAGTGAATTTGCCCCTTTTATCTGAGACACAACGCTACAGCTCTGGCTTCAGGCTGCTTTTGTACTGAGCGCGCATCTGAACAAATGTTCTGTGGACGATCATCAACAAATCCTCTCACAGGTCTCCACCTTTTCTGCTTCCTGAACGCCTGCCCGGGACTTTACTGCGTGGATGGATGAACTCTTATCAAAGTAAAGGAGCTAAATGTCTCGCGGGAATAGAGGAGCAGGGAAACTCTCTAAAAATCACAGGTAAATAAACGCATTTAGGCTCGAAAGATTGTGTATGACTAATTATCAACTACCCGAGCAGAAAAAAAATACATGATTTTTATCATTCTGTTGGGCCAAATACTACAGTACATCCTCCACTGAGGTCTTTTACTTATTTGAACTAAATAAAAAGCAACCTAAATGTATACAGAGTGTGTCAGCCAATAAAAGGTGGTGAAAGGTGTTTAAACTATCTCTTTAAAATGGCCTTTAAAGGTGGGCAGAAGAGAAGAAACAGAAGAAACGAGCTCTTTACACATCAATGACATCACTTATTGTCAATGACATCATCACCAGGGGACCAGACACCAGTGTCACATCTGAGTTAGTCTGCGTGGTTCAGCCTCAGGACATGTAAAGGACACAAGACTGTGTGTGTGTGTGTGAGTGTGAGTGTGTGTGTGAGTGAGTGTGTGTGTGAGTGAGTGAGTGCTGAGCGAGAGAGAAAGATCAGGTGTCTGGTATCAAACACTCCAGTGTTTGAAGTGACACGGGAGACAACGCTTCACTGTGTCACCTGTGTCCCCTGCAGACAGGCGGGCGCGCGCGCACACACACACACACACACACACACACACACACACACACACACACACACACACACACACACACACACACACACACACACACACACACACACACACACACACACACACACACAGAAGGTTCGATATAAGGCAGCAGATAAAGCGCTGGTGCCTGAGGGCGCTCTGTGCTTCTATTCCACAGTATGCACGGCTCCATTACCTTGGTGGTTCCTTTAAGTAGAGTTAAGTATTTTACCTTTGTAACAGTGTTGAGTGGACAGGCTTTGGCGTGGCCGTAACAGATACACATGCCTCCGACTGAGATGTCCTTAATAGAATAGTAGTACTGAAAAGCAAGAAAGAAAACAAGTGTGAGAGGGAAAACTTGTTCTAATGAGTACGACAGCATTAATGAGCATATTAGCAGTTTAAGAGGCGGCAATAGAAGAAGACTCTGCTCTCTTATCTCGGCGGTGATTACACTTGAAAACTGATGTCCTGACCCAACAGATTATGTCATGATGGTGTGTCTAACACCACACCTGGCCTTAAGCATTACAGCAGTGCTGCTAAATGGCTGCATTTATATAGTGCTTTTATCCAAAGTGCTTTACAATTTGCCTCTCATTCACCCGCTCTACCTCCTGAGCTGCAGCCTTCGCAGGGCTCCGCTTCTTCACTCACACATGAAACACAGCAAATCGCAACATCTCAGTCGCAAACGCTCTGGCCTTCATTTGGGCTAATTTAGCTTCACTTTTAACAAACAACATGGAGAGGCAACATCGCTGAGTCGAACACCTTTCTACACATATTTCTAACTCTTGTCCTTGATCCTCATCTAATTAAACACAATGAATCCAAAAGAAGTCACGAGAAAAAGAAACAATTCAGCAAATTAGGAAAAAAATATACTTTGCAACTAACACAAAAAATGGCTCCAGTAGTAAAATCCCGTCAAGGTTGAATTTGGTTTATTATCACACTATGCGCTGATTTGTGGTTAGATTAAAAAAAAAAAAAAAACACCATACTACAGCATAACAGTGTGACCATATTGACAGGTTTTCAGAAAAGCTTATCACATTCAACTAATCATATGGTTACAATGATGAGCTGTGCCAGCAGAGTCAGTACAGTGAAGCTTGTTTCGTCTGAATCAATATGAATTCAGTGAGGATATACACCAGTGTAGTCAACATGAAACCTTCTAAGTTGTATGGAATATCAGTCTCACAAGAAAAATATGCCAAAAAAAAAAAACAAGAAATTATGACTAAGACTGACAGTAATTAAAAATATTACCTGTATGTGAAATAGTTAAAGTTTCAGTCAGTCTGCTAAGACTTCGGACATATTAAACAGTATCTTTATTAGACTTGGTATCTAATAGTTATGACTTTAAGCTATTCATTCAAATTTTACTTTAATATATAGAAACAGAGCCTTGTTAGTTGTGAGTGAGATCTCCTTAAGTTCTGACACACCTAATCATGAAAGACCAGACTTATTTTAAATTATGAGAGTTTCTTACGGATTTGTCATTTTCCTGGCACATATTTATAATTTTGAAAAGCCATAAATAAAGTGTTGTTGTTGCATGTATGAGCCACATGTTTCATCACAATGGAGCTGATAACAAAAGAAAAGAAAAAAGAAGAAGAAAAGGTGATGTTCATGAGTGTTGAAGCTCACCCGCCTTGTCACGATGGGGTCGATATCTCTGGGGTCATGGAGTGTCAGAGTCATGAGGTCGGCGTTCAGCGTTCTGATTCGCTGAAACACCAACCTGATGTAACGGGCGGAGGTGAAGTTCAGCAGGGTCGGGGAGGGGTCGTCTGCACTGGGACGTCCATTGATCAAAGACGTGTGGATCTATAGGCGGGCAGACAGGCAAGCACTGACATGTACCAGCAGAGTTAAACTAAGACATTGTGCTCAGACAACATTAAAGGTGCTTTCAGTTTCTCACAGTGGCAGATGGTGGAAGGAGTGAGAAGCCTCGCCGGCAGAAGCCAAAGAGACAACAAATGAGGAAGGAGGAGGATGAGTAGCAACAACCTTGTTCTAACAGGAAGTGTTGTTTATGACACATTTCTTCTTAAATTCTGAAGAGTTGCATAAGCAAAAAAAGTCAAGAGCAATTACCTCAATCATGGTGTTATTTGTTTTCAGTGTGTGTACTAAGACACATTTACTTATATAATGACTGAAGATGCAAAATATATATATATAGACAATATATTCTGTGGTGCCAAGAGCCGTTCTTGCCATATAGATTCAACATGCTGGTTCTAAACTGTTCTAAAGGACCTGGGAGGAGGAACCTGGTAGTGCCACCACCCCATGTAAACAGCAGTAGGTGACTGGCACTGGAACCTTTGAAGGGAGTGTTGATAAGAAGCAGCACTACAGGAGTGTGCAAAAAAAAAAAGGCCGGTTTTCTTTGCAAAAATATCAGTGACAGAAGAAGAAAACAGAAGTTTAACAAAAACAAGTTACAGCTGTAAAAAGAGAAGCGACAGATAAAACCTGCAGCCTCGTGACAAGCTACCACCGACCACTGCAGACTTTGAGCTTCCCAGCCTCACCTCAGCGGAACGAACCACCTGCTCGGGGTAACACGGGGAGCCATGCTGACACAAAGCATGTGAAGACTACACCAGAAGAACAAAACATCCATTTAAGATTCCTTGGTTGCTGCAGACAAACACAGTTTATCGACGGGCTCACACGCACACCCGTTAGTCGGCTCGCTTTAAAAGAATGCCATTTAATTCAAAGCAGGCTTCACCCCCTCTTCCACAATGTGATGGTGCCCTGCCAATTACTGCTGAGAGGGTCCAAACATGCACACCTGTTTTCACTCCCACTGACTGAACAGGTGATCTGCATCAACATCAGACAGGGAGACGAAAAACTCATCATACATTTCCACAGTATGGCTGACCCAGAGCACAAATAAAACCACACGACTTAAACAAGCTCGTTTCTGGTGTTTTTGTCACCTGACTGATAAATAACCTCAAACCTCAAATACTTTACCTTAAAGACAAAAAACGCTAATGTTTGGAAAAAGGTAATGTGGAGGAAAGCTGCCTTTTCACAGACACAAAGTGAGTCAAAGATAAAACCTGCAATATGACACCATGTACAGTTCTATATGATGACTGGAAGTCTTGAAAAGTGCTGGAAAAGCTACTTCTATGGCAGCTAGCTAACATAATCCAGGGTTTGGAGAACGGTCTGATACAGATGTTCTTGTCTGGAGCTTGGGTTGTTCGGCCAGAGATATTAATCCCATCCAGAGCAGATATATGTGAGGTCATTCACCCCCTAGGCCAGTAATAATATCGGCCTTGGTATTCTTCTCTGCACAATTTGTTATCAAATATAAGCCCTGTCAACACGCCAGCAATGCTGCTCGAAATGTGGTTAAACTAATAGCACGACTAGGCTTTTCCATCACGACGCCTCATAACACGGACACTGGTAGACATTTTAATTTTGGAACTGCACTGCGCTACCTTTGAGCCAATGGAGAGAAAGAATAAGCATGAATTCATATTCCGTATCGCCATTAATCAACATGCAGCCACATAACAAGGAGTGCGAGGATCTGTCTGCCTGCCTGTCTGTCCATCTGTCTGTCTCACTAATGTGGCGAAAAGCAACATTTGGCATCTGCAAAAAAAGTCTTACAGAGTGGGCTGACTGTGTGTGTGCATGCACGCGCGTGTGTGTCCGTGTGTGTGTGTGTGTCAAGGGGGAACATTTGATGGGTGCAAGCTGCACACTTGGAAGCGGCGAAGGAGATGGTTGTGTGTGTGTGCGTGTGATGAGTGGTGGGGTGACATTGTGAATGTGTGTGCGATGCTGTGACACATCGCCTACGACTCATTATGGTTTCACTGTGATCAGACGGCTAGGGAGCTGTCAACCCCACACACACACACACACACACACTCACACACACACCCACACCCAGTACGTACACACACACACACACACACACACACACACACACACACACACACACACACACACACACACACACAGTACGCACACACATCCAGACACCTCCGTCGTTACTTGCAGCTCTTGACATCTCCCAGCTCGCACCCCCCTCTAGCGCTCCCCCGCAGGACACAGACACACATACAAACACACACGAAGACACACACCAAACACACATGCATGCCGGCGTGCGCAAGGACACACACCAGCGCCCATATTCAGACAGGCATCTACAATTAGAGTCCCTGTGTGGGAGATGTGTAGATGTGTGATTAGTTTGTTTTCACCGCATGGGTGTGTATGTGAGTGTTTGTTTGTTTGTGTGTGTGTGTGTGTGTGCGTATGCGAGTGTTTGTTTGTTTGTGTGTGTATGTGTGTTCCGCAGTCCTCTTTCTCTTCATTAATGTCAGTTATAGCAGGCTTGCCCCTCTGTTCTTACTGGGTGCAATCACACACACAGCTGATCAAAGCAACATAACAGTAAACAGTGGTGTGCACACATGTGCGTCGACGTGTGCGTGTGCGCTTTCGGAAAAAATCAAAATCCAATCAGCGATTAAAATTATATTAACGGCACATTCGAAAAGAAACGTCTCCACTTTTTAGAAAACAAGCTTATTAATTTGAAAAGCGACATAACATTTCATTATTCATCCTGCTTGGAACGCTGACTGATGCCTTAACGAGAGTTTAGACACACATTCTGACAACACTTCATATTAAGGTACAGATATTCACCACTGACTAGTTGCTTATTAGCATGCATATTAGTAGCTCATTATAAAGCTCTTATTCAGCCTTATTCTGCATGACTATATTCTACAAGCAGGAGTTGCAGACTGTGGTCACGCAGAAGAGATTTCCCTCCACAGGACTTTTCTTAAATAACATATCTTTACTGTTTAGAAGGAGAAGTAATAGCTAGCCGACATGCTACTGATATACATGCTAATGAGAAATTAGTAAATGATAAATATCTTTATGCGTCTTTATCTTGATATGTTATCAAGACTCTGCTTCCTTTTCTGTTGAAATCTTTGTGTTCATTTTACACAGTCAGATCTGGCCTCATGACTTCTTCTGAACTGATTTTAACATTTTCTGCTTACTACGAGTAAACCAGTTCACAGGGTCACAGTCTCAGATCATCTAATGCTCCTCATAGTCATAGCGCTCCAGCCTTTGCCCTGCCCGCCTGTTTGTGATACTGCCTGCTTTAGATATTTTTTTCCTGCCTGCTCCATTTGTAAATGAGTTTGCCTTTTCTAGCTGCCTACCTGTTACTGACCCTGGTTCTCAATAAAGGCCAAATTAAACTGCTTTTTACCTACTTGCTCTGTGCCTCTGGGTGCAGCTTTTTGACCCACATAACAAGAATTAGAATTGCATAAATTAAATATTTAAACCATGATAAATATCTAAATAAAAATTCAGAAAAGCCCAAGGCCCATCACGAAGATACAATGCGTTCCAACTGCACAAAAATAAAAACAGTATTTCACAGGCAGGTTTAAGGAACCCAAGTCAACCCAGCAAATCACAACTTATAGCTCCAGGTGTTACCTCTCCGTTCTCCAGGGGGTGAATCTTTGAGTAAAAAGATGTGCAGATCACTTCATCATCTCTGGTGTAGGATGGAGGCCCTGTCCGCGGATTAATGTTGAATCTTGTCAGGCACTCCGTGTCTGTGATGGCGTAGTACTGCCAGGGTTCAAAGGTCACACCGTCGATCGAACGCTCTAAGATCCAGTTACCTGTGGACAAAAACATTGGCGAAGAAAATAAGGAAGAAGTGCTTCAAACGTGTGATGTGGAGAGGTGAAAAGATCAATGAAAAAAATAATTGACATCCAAGTCTATGTTTGGGTCACCCTGCTTAAAATGCATAGAAAATTGACAAAACATTCAGATAGCTTGGGCCAAAAGTGTGATATTCCACCTCCAGTATTGATGAAATGTGAAGTGAAGAGTCCAGTTAATGGAAAAATCAAATAAGCAAATGAAGTGTCATGAAACAGAATATTGCACATAACAAAATTATCAAAACTTAAACTTAATTTTAACATTACTGTAGCTAATGTACATAACATGGCCATCTTTATGCATTTTAACTTCATATTAAAGCATAATGTGGCCAGTTCATTTTATGTTTCTTCGGTTTTAAACATGTAAACCAACAGTTGGCTCTCAGCAGTGTCACTGTACTGATGGATCTAACAATCAACAGGTGTGTGGTCCATGTGTATGAACACATGAATCAACTTGATCACAAGAGTTTTCCCGCCAAGAGACTGAATCAGACTGAACATGGCAAAGATATGATTCACTTTTTTAGTTAAAGGGGCACTATTCAAGGAATATACTACACATACTCCACACAAAAAAGGGGGCAGCATACCACCAGAGTAACCACTGTCAGTTAGCTGTGAGGCTAGCGGTCCTATTAGCCGACTCTGCCCAGGCTGGTATCTATAATTTCATTTGATGTCCAATAATGTTTTCACAACAGCGTAGACTAAAAACCTCAAAGGCCATCTGCTGTCGTCAGCCTTTACTGTGCTCTGATCACTGCATAGCTGTACACTTACATGCATAATGAAAGCAGTTAAAGTTACCTGGAGCAAAGCCCAGTAACATTTCCAGATAATAAGTTATCAGGATTGATGATGTTATTAATGCTGGCTCTTAAACTCATAAAAAGATTTGCACCTCAAGTCAAGTCAAAATGCAGTTTATTGAATATAATCTTGATCTTTCAAATTACTTGTGGATTCTCTGTGGGAGGATTATGAGCTCAAAAGGCTGCAATTACTGTATTTAACTGTTCATAAGACAAAGACTGAAAATAAGTCTGTATCTGGCGCTGAAATCACACAGTCATTCTTTCATTTTCTAATCAAAGCAGTGACGTTAACACCTGAAACGGCGTGTGGCTGCCTGAACACAATCATACAGCAGAATGCTTACCTGGGCGAGGTGAGTTGGCTGCCTTTACAATCACATAGGCGATCTGGAAAACCTGGAAAACACAGAGAGGATAGAATTAATGGAAAACAATTTAAGCCCATTTAAGTGCCTGCAGAGACAACTTTGGTTGCAGTGATCACACTTTGAGTTTCCATTGGGATGCTCGGTTTATATCTATGAGTGTAGCAGAAGTAACTGTTATCAACTCTGGTTGTACCTGACCAGCATAGCATTACACTGTAACACCTTCGATGTACAAGAACATTTTCTCACAGTTTTCAACAAAACAAACACATGGAGCTCATAGGTATTAGGTTTAAACTCACTTCACAAACCTCTCGCACAGGTATTACAGCTGTGCCTGAAATCACTCCCTTGTTTACTCACTCACTAATATCTATATAAAAGACACTCTGTTGTTTTCTCCACAGCGAGCAGTTACTTGAGATTTCGGACAATTATGAACCCTCATCGTTTTGGGTCAACGCTGACAGGAGTAATATTGTAGAACTGTTCCATCCATAAAACGCAGCACAATTTGAGACAGCCTGTGTTTTCACACATATAAAGTCCAGAGTATGTGTGCACCAGTAGAAGGTGGAGGGAAGAAAGGGAAACTCAAAAGACCTGTTCGACAATAGTGGATGTGAAGGCTGCATACGATGTGTTTAAGAGCTGATATTTATCTGGATTTTTGAGTGCTTCATGTTTTTTTCAGATTCAATATTCAAAATAAATACTGAAATTAAACAGACTGCTCTGACCTTCCTTCAGTTTCTTCACCAACTAGACAGACGGACAGACGGTCAGACAGACAGATGGACAGACGGACAGACACTGGATGTAGGTCAAATAGCGACTCCCTGTCTCTCTTCACCTCCCCGTCTTTCACCCGTCCTCTCTCTCTGTGAGTATATCTCGCTTTCTTCTTGTGATGTGGGAAGCAGTGTCACATTGCAGCAATTAGAATAGGGAGAAAGCTACCAAGTGTGTGTATTTGTGTGTGTGTCTGTGTGTACGTGTGTGTGTGTGTGTGTGTGTGTGTGTGTGTGTGTGTGTGTGAGAAAGTGTATTTCAGGGTAACCTTATAGCAGTCATTCAAACCCACTACAAAGAGTCAATGTTACCTGTATTCACACCGAGAACGGGGCGGTCTGTGTGTGTGTGTGTGTGTCTGTGTGTGTGTGTGTGTGTGTGTGTGTGTGTGTGTGTGTGTCTCTCTGTGTGTGTGTGTGTGTGTGTGTGTAAGAGAGCTCTCAGCAGTAGCTTGTAATATGGTGACAGCTTTGGGACAGCTAGGCAGCTCCAGCAGCTAAACATAGATGAACACAGCTAACTAACGCTGTGTGTGTATGTGCATGCACGCGTGTGTGTGTGTGTGTGTGTGTGTGTGTGTGTGTGTGTGTGTGTGTGTGTGTTTGTGGGTCTGTGTTTGTGTGTGTGGGGTTACAGTGTGTCACAGTCTACGTTTTGATCAGATGTGGATCAGACGAGGGATTTTTTTCTGCCTCTAAAGCTCGACACAGCATCAACAAACAAACACACCAATAACTGTCCTCCAAGAAATCGCACAGCTGGTAAACAAGTGTTAATCTTCCATCCATGACATTTAACGTCTGCTCGGTGCTTCTGCGCTGAGGTCACATCACCAACACATCATATAATCAGCCCTCGGTATAAAATTTAATTGGCTCGGTTCTCTTTTCAATCAGATTTTTATTTATTTTTTAGTTTGTGCTGCAGCCTGGTTCGGCGATGTTGAGTTTAAACTGTGAGCTCAGACTAACAGGATGTCTGCAAGTTTCATCAGGTTACATCTGAGACCTTGTTAATCCAAGTTCAAAACAACAAACAACATGTGATCTCACTGGATAAAAAAGGCACACCTTACTAAATAAGTGAATACAAAATTTGAGATCTCATACGTCATTTCAAGTCCAGTCTTGCTCATCTCCCCTCGAGGACGTTAAGTCCAGCTGAAATCAGGACCAAGCCTGAAGTGGGTGTGTCTGTATACGTCTCAGACTGACAGCTGAGGTGACAGGACTATGAGGACGCAATGTCAATAAACTTGTGATCATGACTTCAGCTTTTAAGTCAAAGACAGCTTTTTGCTGGAGAACGTGGACGTGCAGTCGAGCCATCGGGCTGCAGTCTGCCTGTTCGAGTCATTATCAGCCTATGACAGGACGGTCACATTACTATTTAATGCCAACAGGGTGTAAAATGGAGTGATCAGATTGGCTAAATGCAAAGACGTTTTGTGTCTGCATTAAAAAAAGACACAGCATGCCACAGTGCCAAACGGTTAATGCAATCAAGAGCGTGCCGTCATAAAACCAAAATCAAATATTAATTTCTCTCTTTGAGGACCAATGGAGAGCACAAAGCAGATCTGCATGATCCAATAAAAATTAGCTGAACTTTAAAGTGGTGGACTTAAAGAGAAACGACGTACACTCTCATCTGCTCTTTTGTGTTTGCACTGATAAATAAATCTGTGACTCTAAAACAATCAACTGACTGAATCTGCTTATTTTCAGACTGCACATTAGTTCAGATGGAAGTCCAGAAAGGCTGCATGTTTTCTCCGGATATGACGAGCTTCTGTTTCTGCATCCCACAAGTGATTTTAACGCTCAAAACAATGCTAAATAATGTTCACGTCCACAGAGCTCTCAGTTTATTGCTGCAATCTCACACGTTTGACGGGAAATAGTCATGATATGCCAGGGAGCGGCTTTTGTCAGACATCTGAGCACCACAGCCAAGTGAGCACTTAAAATGTTTATTTTAATGCTCAATCAGTCCATTAAAGCCCCGTGTCCAGTATGGTCGGGCTGCCTACAATTAAATGGACTGTGAAGAATCCATTTTGTCTCAGTGTGATTTGGACACGCAGTGACAGCGGTTTTACTGAACAGCTGGTGTTTACAGGCCATTCACATGGAAACGTGTTCAAATCTCTGGCCTGATAAACTGGCATCAAACTCCAATTCCAGTTAGGACTCCAGCTAATTATAGCGGGATCTGCACACAATAGCACAAAAATCATAAACAAAGTGGAATAAGATCAGAATGACACACAGAGAATGCCAAGAAACATAACATAAAACTGAGATATTATATGTTTGGGGATTCATTCAGACTAAAAACACACACTCACACACATGCAGACACACAGGTGTCCTGCCGTCAGAGCAACAGACCTCGTATCCAGACTCGTTAAAATTTACTGTCACTTCAAAAAAAAAATGTGTTCACATCTCACTGGACTAATAAAGCAGCTTTTGGCCCAGTTTGAAATAGTGTGAATCATCAAGCATCCTCCACTGCCAAACTTATTGCAGGCAAACAAGCAGAAGTTATTCACTGGAGCCGCAAAGTCATCTCACGGCAACATCGCTCTGCTTTTCCACTGAGCTGCCGCTAAAAACAATTCGGGGGAAGTGTTGAACGCTGCAGTATTTTGAGTGACAGCCTCCCGACAGCTCTGCAGTCAGTACATAAGAACAGAGCTCGATATTTAACAGGGAAAATAATATGAGATTTTAAAAAATAAAAAATCTGCCAAATTACGCTGTTTTCACATTAGCTTAAACAGTGGAGAGGCTGCAGTGGAGTTCAGTGTGTGCAGAGAACGGCCCCTGGATAAAACCGAGAAAGGCTCTGGTGTGTAACAGCCAACTGAAATCCATTCTTTTTAAGTCTGCCTCTCTCTCTGAACTGCCAAAAAACACGCTTGCACACACAAGTACAGCACATGAGTGCACGAACACGCCTGCTCGCACACTTGGTCGTAATTTGGCTTTAAGCTTTTTTTACTGGGCTTTAGTCTGCACAAAACACCAGATGCTGCAATCTCTCCCACATTCTTGCTTTGGCCCGAGCTACTGTCAAACGTAGACCAACGAAGTTTCATTGGGTACAGCAGATGTTTCATTTACCGGCTCTCTGTTATGAATTGAGATATTTTTCTGGTGTTGAAAGCACTGACCACACATCATTCTCGCCCTCCTAATTATCATATAAAGTAAAAAGTTAAGAAAAGGAAGTTGTTATTTGTTTGAGGTATGTTACAACAGGAAATTAGGAAATGCTGTTCAGCTTTCAATCGAGCACATACAGTATGTTATAAAGCTAAACTATGGTAGGTAAAGCCCCACTCACTTAAAGATTTAAGCTTTAAAGCTGCAATATTCAGAGATTTGGATATTTAAATAAATGTAAAGAAATACCACCACTGATCTGTGTCTGTGGTCTTTGTTCACATCTAACATCTGTGTGCCTGAAAGCGGCTTTTTGACAACGTTTGCACCATTTTAAGTGCGAAACGCCAGCAGTGTTTTTTCAACGATGAAGCCCTCTGATTGAGACAAAAAGTCTGAGAAGCACTAACTTATCTGCAAGCACGACGGCAGTGCTGATCAAAAATTCCGATTGCAGTGCATGCCCGGATCACAAGCAATGCAAGCGAGCACATCCTTAAGTCTGCGAGTCTGCAGTTATGTAGGATGGGATTTCCCTGAGCCGTTCGATTGGATCTGAAGCTGCGAGTCAAGATAAAGACAACAGCAGAACAGCATGAGGATGTAAAAAGCCATATCCAACTTCACAGCGCTGAAGGCAGGAGAATTTCCCTATAGGAGCAATAAAGCATGGTGGAAAACTCTCACATCATATCACAGAACTCAGCTGGCAAACAGGACGTTTTCTTATTTTTCCCCATCTGCCGTTTCTTGTGATATCTTCAACACTTTCCCTAATTGACCACTCAGAGCTGTGTATCTGTATAATGTATGAAGACCATTTAAAAAAAAAAAAAAACTCAAACTAAATGCATGTGCATCAACAAGTTCTGAACCCAAGGTAGTAATTTGGCATGTGACACGTACGCATTAACGCTCGTCTTTGTGTGTATTTTTGCATGTGTTGAGGTATTTAAGAGCTGCGTTTGACTGACAGCTTCTTTCTCGATCTCTGCTAGGTACCTCCCCCCGCCCCCCCCTCAGAGAGCAGAGCCGGCGTCTGATTTGACCACGTTGAACAAACTGTCCATCAATCAAACTGGCTGCTGCGATTCTATAATAACGGCAATTTCACTGAAGCTGACAAAAGATCACTGCAATGGCGAGTTTAAAACAGTCCTAATAACGTTTACCAGTGATTTCTCCATCTATATGCACACTAACGCCAGAGCCTACAGCAACACGGGGCTTCACACACTGGAGATGCATGGCTGGAAAACATTTAGTTTGAGATGGAAGGACTGGAGCAATAACAGCCTAATAATGAGAAATATAAAAGTGTGATTAAAAAAAAAAAAAAAAAAAAAACTGTTTAGGCCTGTAAATTAAACCTTAAATAAGACCAGAACGGAGGAACTGAGCTCCCATGGAGTCAGAAATGGTTCTTCAACAGGTCTCTGCAGAGGACTTTATTTTGATTGTCAAGTCAGATGCATCTGCATGCAATATTACAATTCAAGAATTCATCTAAAAATGATGAAGAACATACACAGACATCAACTGTCTCTCTCTCACACACACACACACGCACACACACACACGCACACACACACACGGTAACACACATGGACCCAAAGCTCCCACTCTTTCTCATTATTTAGTCTTTCTATCCAGAGAGGCTCAACAATAACAAGAGAGGAAATGAGGGTGGTGATGTCACAGGCGATAACCACACACACACACACAGACACGCAGACACACACACACACACACACACACACACACACACACACACAAAACCCACTGTCATTTTCTGAGTGAGATGACTGAGGTCGCGAGGGAAATTCAGCGCACTGGAGGGTAAATAGCTTTCCGTTGGACTGATGGAGACTCACACATACGTGCACACAAAACACCCACTGAGGAATGCGCACGTTCACGCACACGCAGACATTAATGGCGGTGAGTATACAGAGCGTACAGTGCCAGTCTGGCATGAAGTCGATGTACTGTTACTTTGATAAAACTGAAAGGTCTTTCTCAGTCTTTTCTGATGAATTTGTCTCATGTCCAAACATTTAAATATAGGTACAAAGGTCTGCGTGTGGAAATATGCGTCGTTCTGCAGGCTGTGGAGAAACGGCTCATTTTGTTGCCAAACCAGACCTTACCCATACTTTACTTGTCATAATCACCATCTTTTCCTAATCTTAACCCCGCTGTGGTTGATGTGCAGATATCGTAGAAAGTGAGAAGTTCACATACGTTGGTATTGAACCAATTCCCAAATTTTGCAAAATTTGCTGAATATTGACGATCTTGACAGGTTTGTTCGACTGGTAGGTGACAAACACGGTGAGTCAAAACTGAAAATGGACACTAAAATTAACATTGTACAGATTTTAAACTGTGAAACATTTCAGTAACGCTTCAATTAACAATGAGAAGTAATTTAGCAAATGTTACAGTTAGTAACATCCAGAAGCTGACAGTTTGGATTTAACTGGTGTGACCTTTGCTAATATTCTGCTAATAAAAACTATAATTATGTATGGTATGACACAATAAATGTATACTGAGAGATTCTAAGTACAAGCTTGTGTGTACACGTACTACTCAATGACCAACTCAACACTGACCCGACCCAAATCTGACGTGTTTTCCCATCCCTCACCCCCCATCCGAATAGAAGACTTGTCTCTTGTTTTCAGAGAAATAAGATTCAGAGGCCCAGTGTTGACGGCAGCACACTGAAAAGTGCAAACAGCACTCAGCTTGAAATTCACTTTGTCCTTCTGTTTGGTATTTTGGGGCAGGCTGGTCAGTTCTGACTCCTCATCCTGTCCGTGTGTCATGACCTCCTGTCCAACTTTTTCCTCCTTTTCTTGCAGTTTTTCCAGCGTTTTCATGTTTTATTCTTGGAATACATTACAGTCCGAACACACAGCACATCCAGTGACATGACGAGACAGAGCAGAAGTGAGACTGAAAAAGCACTGAACTGAGATCATACAAACAGCCTGACCAAACTTTTTGTTCCATTATTTATTTCCACTGCCATTGTACTAATCAGCTGTTACAAAAACACCCTGTCAACAATATGATTTCCTTAAGAAGCGTCTCTGTTTGTTGAGCTGTGGTCATCATGCGTCACTGACGAGACCAGAGATGTGATTGGCTGAGAGGCTATTTATTAATCACCGCACCATCTCATCTGCAGTCCACCTCACTCTTTACAGAGAAGCCTGCATCACTTCTTAAACGGTAGACTGAAAGAGTGACTACGGTAAGCTGATAATCCTGAAGATCATTTGTTTTTCATGAAGGAAACGGCAAATTTGGCAATGGACAATAAGAGAGGGTCGTTTAGTCCAATGAAAAGCTCGGCGATGACTACTTTGTCCTGAGACGGAAAGCTTTTGCTCTGATATAAATGCTCATAATACAACGCTGTGGACACGTCAAACGCAGCCATTATATGAAGACGACTGTTAGAGCTGAGCCAGCCCAGTCAGTGGTCATTGAGAAAAACTACACCGCTATTAAAAAGCTTTTAAAGAACCTGCTCATGACAAGTGGAGCGAGAAGAAGATTCTTTTTCTCCGTTCACTCTGTTTCTCCCTCATCCAGCTGTCAGCGATTATTGCATTCATTTTTATATACAGCTCAACGTAAATTTGACTTTGAATAAATGCAAGGATAGTTTGGGTGTGTGTGTGTGTGTGTGTGTGTGTGTGTGTGCGCGCGTGGGCCTGCCTGCTCTCCAAACTAATATTGAGGTCAGAAGTGAGTGATTGAGGAGGTGTGCATGTAGGCAGATGGATTCAGTGGCTGTACCACTCCAGCATCCAGCACAAGGTGCAAAATCGTGTGTGTGTGTGTCCGAGCGAGCACGTGTTTGTGAGGCCATTTAGGAGTGAATATATATTCTGCAGCCACACCACGGTGGTGGAGAGTGTGATTGATGGGCCTGAAGTCATTAACATGTCAAGATGGCCGCCGCTCCACTTCCTGTCCAGAGATGTAATTACATTCGACGCATGTGCCGGCAAGAAAATAATGAAATAAATAAAGCTCACCTCAGTTTCACCTCGCACTATTTTTCCGTTCCCTCTCTCTGCCTCTAAGTTCAGTTCAGTTCCATTTGAATAATATGAGGCACACCTGAAATGTTCCAATGTTCACTTGTTACATTAGTATGAATCAACTAAAAGTCAATCCTTTCTTTTATTGTAATTATCTTAAGTTCTGTTTTGTTTACTCCCACAGACTGAACTGGCCGCAGCAGAATCACTCTGTGACATCCGGCAGGTTTCGATGGCCAATGAGCCGTTGACTTATTGAAACAATGGCAGTACGGGAGGAGGGGACGATCATAGGCTCAGATTTGTCTGATTCTGGCGGATTCTGTCCTTTTTACGGACTTTTATCATGTCCACAAAGTGATGAGTCACTTCAAATGTGTTTGCTGGTCTCACCACAATGTGGAGAGACAGTCAGTGAGAGCCAGTTGTGATGTTAAAACGGTGGCTTCAGGTTTTGGCTTTTAGCTTTTAGGTAACACAAAGTAATATGTTTATTTCGTGACAAAGAAAGCCAATAAAATGGTGTTATACAACAATAATGGACTGGTAAATGGACTGAATTCACATTCCAATTTTATCCAAAGTGCTTTACAATTTGCCTCTTATTCACTCAGTCACATCTTTGTTAGCCTTCTTTTCCTTTAATGAACGAAAATGTACTTCTCTTTTCGCTGTGGCTTCGTGTCCTGTTTACTTTTATTTTGTCATGGTCTTATGTTTTCATTTCTCCGTGTGTGTCCTCCATTCTCCTCATCCCTGTTCCATCTTCATTTTTACCCCAGATCTCTCTTCTAACTCTTTATTTTTTGAACAATTTGAAGCCTCTCTGCAGTGCAGAGACAGAAAAGATGGGGGAGTAACAAAGATCTTGTCCATCTCACAACCCTCCGACAGCAAAGTACCAGCCTTGATTCACTGAGCACAAACTTTAAGTTGACTAAACTGTCATCAAGTGAACAACACATTGGGCTTGACCAATATTCATGTGTATGTCTAAGGAGCTGCTGCTAATTTGTGGACTTGGTTTCACTGATGCTTCATTCTTTGTTTTCATATTATGGCATTTTTGTCTAGAATATTGTTCTTTCATTATTAATCTAAATTTAATCTGTTTTTAACCTTTAGAGCTATTTCTAATAGGCTTCTCCAAATGAACCTCCTAAAGTCTCTCGGCCTCATTAGTTTTATTCTCCTGACATCTAAATAATTATAATCTGGCGGTGTAATCTGTTTAATCACACTTCTGAACGAAACTAGATGTCCTAAATCATCCCATGCCAGTGCACAGCCCCTCAATCATCAAGACTCCTGCCAAGCTTTCCAAATCAAAAATGGAAACCCAATTATTTAAGGAGTGACACACATGCTTATGAAATGATTGATAGCAAAGCCGGTTCAACTCATTCCAGCACTGCTGAGATAATAGTATCTTAATTCCTTGGATGACAAAACAAAGACACGGCTTTTAAAGGGCTGTACGCCGCACATTTAAATGATTAACTAATTGCTCTAATTTCATATACAACAAAACCTGACAACATGTTGCCTGGTGCGTTCATGTTCTTTGTAAAGGAGAGGAGGAAGATGAAGGTCGAGCATCAGCAGCATGCACAGACAGAACATTTTCACATCTTACTAGGGGTTAGATTTAAGGGAATTAAGGACTTAAGTAAAACAGAGTTGGTGATGGTTGAAACAGTGCGAAGACAAACCAGGATGGTTTGTCTGAGTTTGATTTGGTTTCTGTCCAGTTTGACAGGAAGTGCGTCCTAACCCTAACGGCTACATTAGGTGAGAATGATGGTAAGAATGTTTCCTTTCATGACATTTCATGATGGACTTTATTTTGTTTATTAATTAGTAAAGAGTAAAAAAAGCTAAGAGAGCTTGTGAAACACAGCAAACTCACTGTACAGATACATCTTCCAGCTGAAGCTACAGGGGGCTATACTATTGGACTATCGCCTCTTGAGGTCTTGAGGTCTTTGAGCTCAGCGTCAGAACTGTTATTTTGTCAAACTCTGTTGGTAATTTCAGTTAGTTACAGAGATGCTTTAAACTACAATTCTTACGTATCGCACCTTTAAGAATAAAGAAAAACGTAGAAATCTCAACATTCCAAAAGCCATGTCATTATATTATTTCTACATCTTCATACAGTGTTATTTTCCTAATGGTGCTTTGGCAGCTGTTTCAGTTTCAAAATGTTTAATACCCAGACCAAGACTGCACAACAAATCTAAGTTATTCATGTTTTCGATTCTGATAAATGAACCTTGTTTGTAGTCTGCCTCTTTGCACAGAATGGAGGCCGTGGCCGGGTTTGATTCATGCCGGTCACAGTGGATTCCAATTATGACAAGTCACCATTACAATCCTTTGCGACCAACATAAATCCGAGCCGACCATGGCTATCACTCTCTGTGAGGAAGGACTCATACATGCAGCCACCTTTCAGTGCTACAGGGAGGGAGTGTTTGAAACTCAGAAGACCAATTCTGAGCAATTCATCCTCACAAGTTTTGTATCTCAAGTTTGTGTGTGTGTGTGTGCATGTGTGTGTGTAGGCGTGTGTGTGCGGGTGTGGGTGTGTGTGTACCTGTTTCAAGTCCAGTGTGAGAGTCACGTAGTGGTACTCCATTCCATTCTTGATAGAGGGACTTTGCCACCATCGGTTGGTCCCATCTATGGCATATTCAATGGGATGATGTTCTGCATGCGCACACACACACACACACGCACGCACACACACACACACACACACACACACACACACACACAGAGAGAAAGTAAAAGTTATTCTATTCAAATTTTGAATCTTGGCTCCAATGTTGTTCTGAGGGGAAAATGTTCTTCACCACTCTTCTTCTTTCTCTACAATTCTGGCATTTCAACCATTCAAGGCCAGATATCAAAAGCACGTTTTTCCTTGTAAAAGAAAGAATAATAGATTTCCTTTCCATTTCAGATTATTTTATTTCACTTCTGAATCAAAAACATGTTATCCTATTTGCAGAATCTACTTTTGGCCGCTGTTACAGTAGCTTTAATGGAGCAGGCAGATAAAACACATTATTAGTTTATTACATGTCAAAGGTCACTGTGCAGGACTTTCAAGGATGCTGTGTGTGTGGGCTGTGTGTGAGAGAGAATTTTTAGGTGAAGACGTGATGTTTCAGGTTGATTTGCAGCTGTCAGTCACCAGGTTACGTATGTGTGACATTTCTGTGAAAAACCATGGCATCCATCACCAGTCAAATCGACGGACCTATATATCCTTTGGTAATTTCTCTCCTCTCCCGTTTAGTCTTATCTCCTTCTCAGGCAGAAGAGACAGAAAACAGATTTCTTGCATTGGAAGTGAATAAAGGACATCCAAATTACTGACCTCTTGTGAAAAATTTGGTATTCATTCAGTCAGCCAGAAATCAGTCAATTAATCAGTTAACCAGAAAATTGGACGAGAACAGTTTTGGGAAATACTCTTCAATGCCAAAAGTTCCACGAGGAGATATATTCCACTCAAATATGAAGCTGGACTCAGAAAGCTGTTAGCTTAGCATGAAGACTGCAAACAGCGAGTCTGGCTCTGTTCAAAGGTACCAAAATCTGCCAACTAGCACCTCCGAAGCTCACCAATTAGCACATTAAACACTGTTTAATTCACACAAAAATGAATAATGACAAGCAGTGGTTTTACGCGGGGGTAATGTGCCGGGCTGTTTCCTGGACTGGTTGCGTGGCAGCCTCATGATAACAACACGACTCCCCACAGGCATTGTGCTGGCTAAGAAATCGTCCACATAACCTGCCATAAAACCGCAACTTGTCATTTTTACACTTTGTTTTTTGAATGGATTTAACAAACGAGACACAACATGCTGTTTATTGAGCTTTGGAGAACTAGGCTGGTTTCCCTTGCATACAGCTTTTATGCTCAGCTACGCTAACCGTCTCCTGCGTCGAGCTTCCTGTTGGACAGATATGGCAGTGGTGTCCACAATGTGAAACTATTCCTTTAACAGCGAGCAAGTCAGTCATTCAACTGATGGCTCAAATTAATCTCAGTTTTCAAAAGTGTTTAAAATAACCATCGCAGTCTTAGATCATTTTCCCATCTCTCCTTTCTCTTCCCCTTTCTGCAGCAGTGTATTTAACCTTTCTTCTCTCATCATGGCTGACTAACCTCCTGTCTGGGAGGATAACTAAGCCAGCAGCAGCTAAGCAGACTCACTAGCTGACTGACTGGTTGGCTGATGACTGACCGAGCGGTTAGTTGGCCTCCTAATCACCGATTACTAGTTCAATAACAGTCTGCTTCACCAACAACCTGATCAGTCGGTTGTGTGATTGGCTGAGCGGTTAAATGCGACGCTGATTGACTAAATAACTGACTGTCTCGTTGGCAGTTTGAATTATGATCGCAGGCTAATTTTGCATTGTCATCTTGTCATGTTGCGATTGATTCCTCAGTTCATTCGGTAATTATCATTTCAGACAAAATGATTGGTTAACATCTGGCCTATCAGGGTCTAATTAACTAATCTAGCATGATTAATTATTGTAATCACCATGCCTATAAGTCTTGTGTGTGTGTGTGTGTGTGTGTGTGTGTGTGTGTGTGTGTGTGTGTGTGTGTGTGTCAGAGAGAGAATCTGTCTTACCAAATGGTTTTGGACTCCTTTGGTTGCAGATGCGACACTGAGGGTTTCTAACAGGCTGGCCTGGTACATGTTCCACCAGCTTACAGAACATCTCTGGACCCGATGAACCACAGGTAGCATTAGCTGTTATATCTGCCATGGACGCCAGGTTCAACACAGCCGGGAACAGTCCTGGAAAGAAAACACACAGACAATTAGATAAAGACGCTGAAACATCAAGTGCTGAGTGTATTAGTACTGATATGTGTAGACAGACTGTAGATGCAGTAGTTTTCCTCTTTGTGGAGTAAGCAAAGAGAATGTTTAAAGATCTGATACTTCGGGAAATATTTATGTTTGACAAACAGATAAAGTTGACATCTTCTCATTGAGCTGCAAGTTTGAAAGCAAGATATTACCAAAACTGTCAGACAACTCCTTTAATTCCAATGAAAATCTGAAAGACTTGCATAAAAAGGTGATATGAACACACACAGAAAGTTCACCGTGCACCAACCGCACGTACCGTGCAGTCAGACCATCGCTAATCACAGGTTCAAGTCCATTCAGAGCAGTTCTAATGAGGTCAGGCGGGCATTCTTCTTCAAAGCAAAGACGTGTTAAAGTGCCAAAATGCAGCACAGTAGGGGTTATTAGGAACATCCAGCACATCCTGCTTTGCATACAGGTTTCATATTTCAAATCATTAAAAAAACACAGTTTTCTCTGTGTAGTCTGGTTCAGAGTGAGCCAGCTAATGCGTGTATGTGTGTTGTACTGCGGTTATGAGTAATTAGAATGGAACATGAGGGGGAGGGCAGTGTTTTATACCGTCCAAGTTAGTTAATCTGGGTGTATTTTAGGTACAGTCTAATGCAGTTAACATCATTTACCCCCCACAGATAGCAGGAGCCACACTCACTTTATCTTTGGATAAAAGAAGCATACGGCAAGCGTTTTTTGGCCAGGTTTCAGCGTGCAGAATTTGGGCAGTGTATTCCTACTATATCAAAGGAGTATTCATTTGCATTATGTTGCTCAAGCATTTTTTTTTTCATTTCCTGTCCATGGACATTTTTCATTGCTAGAACAGAAACTAAACTTGGAGAGGACACATAGTATGGAAAACACTGAATAATACAGATTTTTTTTTCCATGATATTGTTGGAAGCCATCAATAAATGTATACTATGCAAACACTGCTTTGTTTTCCTCCCTTGTGCCCTTATGGGCGGTCATGGTATTAAACAAAAAAATCTCCCAGAATGCATTAAAGTAGAGCTTCATATCATATTCCCAAATTTTCCGAGAGAAAAATAGCCATTATAGTAAACTCCTGGAGCCATATGACTACAGCTGAGGGGAGTGTGCTCCAGCCCTGAGGGGCTCACTGAGGTACTAAAAGCAGGGTCGAACTCCCACCATCCAGGGAAAAACTTCTGTAAATGTACCACACTGGAAAGCACCTGTGCAGTATGTGCACATGCTATGAAATGTATGCCAGCTAGCCATACAGCTGGTGTTATCCAAAGAGGAAATATATGTCACTTCAGGAGCCAGAGAGCACAGAACAAACCCCACACGTGCACCATGAGACTGGGTTTTTTCCCAGCTTCCAGGCGGGACTCCTCTCTGTTGTTCCCATAGTAAATGCACATTAGTCTCAGAGTCAATGGCAAGCTTGTTGGACTTAAAGTACTGGAATGTTCAACATACTGCTCACATGGTTCACATTTCCTGTCTGGCAAACACATGCACGTACCGTGTTGCGTCACATATCCCAGTCCTGGTTTAAGGTCGCCAGCTTTTATAGCTAAAGAACATGTGCACAGATACACAACAGAGGCAAATGGATGTGTAATAACTGTACACAAAGGAGACGAGACAGGAAGGAAAGATCAGATAGAAGGAGAGATGTACTGAGGGGAGCACTTGTGAGAGTGTAGACGGTGTGTGTGTGTGTCTGTGCATGTGTGTGTGTCCAGATGAGTCCAGCTGTTTGGCCAGGTGTCAACACTGATGAACTGTGAAGAACATCTGAGACACCCAGAGTCTCTCTCACACATGTGTACACATTCTCACACAACTAGTCACAACATATCATATACACACTCAGTCTAACATGCTTCCAAATGTCTCAGTACTGATATCTGAGGAAATGCACCACTGACGGAGCCCAGATTTTCATAACAGTGTTTGCACGAAGGGAAAGCTCTCACTGGGTTATGACAAAAATGCGTAGCAGCTACACTTCTCTAATTGTGCCCATTACTAATTCATTATAGAGCAGATTTACACTTAAGACTGCATTAATAAATACTCTTCATAGTAACACTGACTCATATCATTTCAGGGTCACCCGCAGTGCAGGAGCCAGAGAGAATTAACACACAATTCTGCAGCCCTGTATAGCTTTTAGCCTTTTTAGGGTGGTTATTTGTTATTGAGGTGCATGTACTTACTTCAAAAGCGCTTCAGTTAACCGAAGCAGCAACAGTTAACCAATACACTACATGTCTACAATGATATGGAGGCAAAAATCACAGGTGGCTGGTGAAGAAAATCAAGCATCTGATGAAATAAAGGTCACATTTTCTTCATTCCAGTGTTGAAAACAGTGGGAAGTTAGTTATTGTCGTTTGGCCTGCTGATTTGGTTCACTCACCAACAGCTGGAGCAGCACGAGTGGCAGTGACACACAGTTCAGGGAGTAATTAAGGTACTTTACAACCTTTAGCACCTGATTGCCAGAATAAAAAAAATCACACTCCTTCTCTGAGTTGTAACTCTGTCAAATTTGAACACACAGACATGACACTTTTTTTTTTTAGATTCAGAGTGACTGATACTTTCCGAGGATATCAGTATCTCCTCAAGTGAAAAACTCTGCCTGAAAACTATCACGTTTTTAAGTTTCCTTCAGTATCAAAGTGACCCTGTGATACTTGTCTGCACATCTGTGTATACACTGTAAATCAGGATTGCTAATAACTAATCCAGCATACTTTCAACGGTGGCAATTTGCCAAAATGCGAACAAACACAGGCAAATAAAAGCTCTAGTTGTTTACAGGGAGGAGGACAAGTTAGCCGGAGAAGCTGACACCATATTCAGGCTGTGCTTCTGTGTGTTCGTGTTGGAGTCAAACATGAAGTGGGTTAGATATCAGTCGACCACAGTGACAATATACATAACACACACATGTCAAATTAAGATATCAAACAGAGTTTTGTGTTAATGTGTTGCCAGTTATTTGTAGGAGGCAGGTTATATTAAAGAATTCACACAATAATATCACTTCCCATGTTACCCAACAGACAGTATAGACAAGACTATAGTCACACCTCCACCACAAAAATCAAGACATGATTTTCAGCTCTATCTTAAAAAGAAGTAGTCTCAGTAAAAGTACTCTCTGGCCCTCAGCTTGAACATTGTAATGCTAATAACACTGCTTTCATTCATGCTGTATCAATCGTCTTTTCAGTTCCATCTTTTCATTGTAGCACAGTTTTTGGATGCCACAAGATTTTAAGTCCGATATTTGGTCTCCATCTCAAAGACTCCAGTCATTGGAGAGCAGGTTGAACTCTTTTCACTGCGCTCTTTTGCTCATTTTATTCCCAATTTGAACAGTGACAGCAGGCAGAAGATAAAGCTTTAAAAGAAAGCAACAGCCTGCAGCACCCATACTGGATCTATTCCCTCATGCACCTTTTATAAAAGCAAACAAAGTGTGCAACATCTTGTTGACATGTTGCCACCACAGGAAATCCTGTAGCCAGACTTCAGCAGAAAAAGAATCTTAGTTAAGGCCTTTATACGAGATCAAAACAGTTGCTTTGATGAGCATATTTTTCATGGTGCTTCTCCACACTGTTTCGAACTACTGCCTCCTGCTTCTGCCAGAAAACCAAGCCAACATCCTGCTTATTCCTGGGTTTTGATCCACAACCTGGAAGAGTCTCCAACCAGATACAAATGTGTGTGGGAAAGTGTGCAATCTTTAATAGTGTCATTTTACCTTGATTTGGGACGGCTAATACCTTAAGCCTCGTATCAGCTCGGCATGTCTGATTCGCAGAATCACAAGGGATTCAAAAGGGAACTTCATTTGTTCCCAGTGTAACCACACGTTTTGGTTTGCGCCAGTTACATCTCTTTCCATCTAGCTGGGAATTTGGGGCCCAGCCTTAAACTTTCACATAATACTTTTCCTATTCCTTTACAACTTGAACACGCATCTCATTTCCTTTTCCTGAGACATGCCTTGAGTCCTCTCGATCCCTGAAGGAGCAGCTGATTGCATCACTTCATATTGTACTTCTGAATTCTGTCTGTCTTCCAAAGACATTCCAGGTTGCTCGATTCATTTGGAGCCTAATCAGACTTTACTGCCATTTCACCTCATTAGTGAGTCTGACATTATGTTTCATTCTCAACCATTACATGGATTGCCATTAAATTTTGCAGAGACATTCATGGTGCCAAGAGGATGGAGTTTACTGACTTTGGTAATCCCCTGACTCTTTGATTAAAAAGTCTCACCAATGGATGGATGAATCTCCATAAAACTGCATACAGACATTCATGTCTTTGGATTAATTCTGATAACGTTTCATGCAGCATCACAATCAGGTCAAAATTGTAATCTGTCCAGTACTTTGGTTTATGACCAAATACTTGAAAAACTATGGCATCCATCAGCAATTAGCATGCCAACACGCTAAACTTAGATGGCAAACATAATAAACATTATACCTGGTATACTTCAGCATGTTAGCATTCTTAAAACTGCCTTAAAATCTCTGATTGACTCAGTTGTTTCCTCCAGCCTGAAGAAACAGGCATCAGTGAGCACAAGACAAGCGTTGTTGCTGAAGAAGCTGGCGATGTGGGCAGCAATTATCTGAAAACAGGCTGCTCAATAGACGTCACCCAGCTAAAATTAGGAGGGACTGAGCATTTCACCCAGACTCAGCTGGCCGTCATAGGAACTTCTTTACATCTGAATCATTTCTTGGGAGAATCCGATCGAGTGTACGACTCTGACTTTGGCTACAGATAACACTTTTTCTCTCGTGCCTTTCATGCTGGACAATGAGGTGAGATAAGAGAGAAACGGAGAGTTCTGGCTAAAGACAGGGTTCAGATTTCAGATTCACTGAATGACAAGGACACAATGACTGTCTGCCTACGGCTCCACGGCTGCCACACACACACACACACACACACACACATCAACGCACGCACACGCACCTACTGAGGTTCATCACCTTCCATTCTTTTCTCTCTGCTCTGATAACCATGCTAACCTGTCTGTCTGTGTGTCTGTCTGTCTGTTGGCCTCTCTATCCCCCGTCTACGCTCTGTTAACCAAACGTCTCAGAGGATTTTCTACCATACAGGCTCTAAATTATAATACTGTCAAAATGTATAAGTACACCCAATGACAGCTGGGCAATGTCACTGCCAGAGAAGTTGTTTCAACAGCCCAACACTGATATCTAGGCAACATCCCTGGGAAAGGTGGGCAGTTTATTTACAGAATATAACACTAACATGTCACTGGAATTGTTTTGTTTGTTTGTTTGTTTGTTGTTGTTTTTTTACATGACAAACTTCACACAGCATCTGTTTTCTTAGTATAGCAGTAGTAAGGCCTGATGTAGCTGAGGTAAATGAACAGCGGCTGCACCTACATGCTGATTCTTAATTAATGACTATTCATTTTCTTTCTTAAAATTTTCAGGTTTGCAAATATCTTCAGAAAATAGTCACACCTAAAACTGTCAGATTGCCCTGAAATTAGATAATTAAAATACATCAAACATTAACAAACCTAGGCTGAAGGTTCGACCTTGACCTTGTCACAAGGATCAGTGACTTGGTTGTTCTTCCTGGAGCTTCCTGTCACATTTTGTGGCCTTCATCAGCACCTGTACTTCGTTCTGCTGTCACCTGTTATTATATGACTGACAAGACAGTCAGACAGTGAACCTATGAATTTCTTTCAACATCAAATCCATAAGCTCAGTGTCTTAAGAACAAGGTCGAGCAGTCGAGGGGAGAAATGCAACGTTAAACAATGCGCAATGGGCCTGAACCATGTTTACACACATGTAGTGTTTACAAAAGTGACAACATTGAAGCATGCTACTCATCAGCGCGGTAAGAACAATAAGATATCCACATGGATGTTAAATCTTCATTTAAGGAGAGAATGTCCAGATTTGAGTAGATTTCCACAAGATTCAGGATGACAGCAAATTCTTTTTATCGTATGAAGGCTTCTTATTACATTATGAATAAAACTTTATTTGCTTTCTCTGTCATGGTAGACGATGACTCTGCACTGCTTGCCGTGCTGTGTGTGTGCTTGTGTGCTTGTGTGTGTGTGTGTGTGTGTGTGTGATGGATGTGTTATTGTTGAGTTTTGAGGCTAGATGTATGCTTGATGGAATAAGAAGAAGGTTGAAAAAGACAGGATCATCTCTCTCTGAATCGCTCTCTCCGTGCATCTCTCTATCTCTCCCTCCATCCTGAGTGGTTGGGGGGTGAGAGAGAAAGAGACAGAGATAGAGAAAGAGATGGATGGAGAAAAAGATGGAAAGATTGATGGAGATGGATGGAGGGATTCCCAGAGAAAGATAGAGTGTTGTTTAAAAGGGTCAGGGCCAGGGGAGGAATGAGGGATGAGACTGCGATAATCCTGTATACTCTCTCTCTCTCACATGCACAAACACACACACAGCCTTTACATACAGAAGAGTGTGTGTGTGTATTTGTGCAGGAAAACACGGATGCAAAATAGTGAGACACACACATGCAGAAACATGCATTCACATATATGTTTCAGACAATCCACCACGCAGACTCCAATGAATATGTACAATACGCGCACACACCCCACACTCAAATGAATTTCCAGCCTAATACGCCACATTTGATAGAACCGGATTTACACCAACAAACAATATAAACACTAATCAGTCCGGGGCTCATCCTCAGCTTTGTGAGGGTCTCTCCAAGAAAACTAATCTGCTTTGTTAGCTCAGATGTGCTCTAAACACCTGAAATATGATTTCTCTTCTATCTCCGAGTTTCCCAAACAAAGCAATCCAGGAAATGAGATTTTAACAGTTTAACAAGGGTAGAAAAATTTGACGCATGTCCCGAGCAGTGAATAACATACTCAAAATGCCTTTGTACAGGTGAAACCAACAGCGGGTGTGTCTGCTCCCACACTCTGCAGATCATGACTTAATGAGGTTGTTATCTGCGGATATCAACCTTCAAATGACAATGAAAGATGCAGACTTGTTGTCTTGACAATCATGTCTGTCTGTGTCTGACCATGACCACAGGAAAATACCATCAATTACCCAACTTAGTTCTCCTTCTCCTTCTTTTGTGTCCTCTTTGGCTACATAATATCAAACGCACTCGGCTTATTTCTCATCAAAGCAACAGTAAAAAGATATGAGACACACAAATAATAATAGAAATGGTTTGTACAATAATATAAGCAAGAGAAACTGACCCACCATCGCCAAGCATAGATATGGAGGCTGATGGCGAGTGCAATCTTATTAATTTCTCAATTTTTTTTTATCTTGAAGTCTTGCAATCTGAACATAATTATCTTATTATCTTAATATATCAAACTTGGTTTTGTTGCAACAATTAGATCAAGAAAAAACTTTCTCAACACCAATTTAGCAACCGATGGCGGCCGCGATGGTAGCCTGAGTCATAACTCATCTACCACAAAACAGCAACAGGACAGAAATAACTGAGGATAACGAGACAATTATCTGAAAATACCGAGATAACAGAGCACGCACCGAGTTTAAAAACAGCAAGGCACTCTCCAGATAAAGAGCTTGATCATTAAGGATGACATCACCAAAAGAGTTCAAGACCTGAGTAAAATTAACCAAGGCATTAAATGAAATCACGATCTCAAGAAAACAGTGTGTTTTCATTGCTTGGCAGGGACGATAAGTTAAGATACAAGAAAGAAGGCTTCGGTTTAACAACTTAAGTGAGCTGTAAGACTTTAGAATAGCTGGATTAAGGCATTTTGAACACCCACAGCTGTCCTCAGCACTCAGGACAAACAAACAGATACAGACAGAACCCTGCATATGAATGCAGAATATGTAGCAAGGGACAAGATTTTGGTATCCGGTTGCCATCTGTAGGCCATTTGTAGTCAGAGGGGTATTGACCAATCACATCTGAGCGTGCTGTGACTGCATGCACATAAAGAGTCCATGAGGGGAGAGCACAAGAGGCCGAAATGCAACCTCAGACCCCATCGGCTATCCTCCGCTGACAATTTAGCTTTTTATTAGCTTTTAATTTATTTATCTGCATTCGTATGCAGACACCTGTTTATGGAGATTAATCATCTCTCAGCTCCAGCTCTGTGGTTGCTAACTGGACTGTAAACGATGGCTGAGTCTTGGCCCAGATATCCCTTATCTGGATATCCACAGGAAGGCCTGAACCGTTGGCCCAGAGGTTAAATCGTTGTCACATGATAGCCAGTGGGTTCTGAGATTGATTATTGCATTGAAAATACATATACATTATATTTGGATCTACAGTATATAGGCATGTCATCTGGAGCATTATGTGTCAGCTCTTTTGTCTGAATGATTTATACAAAGAATTTGAACTTAATCAGTTAATAAAGAGGAAGCCTAACTCCTCACCTAAAGATAGACACTCTTGAATAACTCCTGAAGTGTCACGACAAAACTTTTCCACTGATTGAAGTTTAAATTAGAATCATTTCTTCAACTGAACAGAGTGAAAGGGAAATAAAGCCAGGCACCTCTTTAAAGATCACGAATGAAAGGTTTAAATATAGCATGTGATCAGCCTTCGTCTTCATCAAATCACACGCGCAGTGTGACGCGCACGCACCTCGCTGTCGACCTGTCCTGGCTGCTGCTCGTCACAACATTTATTGATGGCTTAAGTTCAGCAAAGCTCACATCTAACAATACGGTTTAATATTAGTACATGTACACACACACACACACACACACACACACACACACACAAGCGGCTTGGCTGTCAGAGCTCCCTGGTTGCTGCGTGTTGTTTCTATGGTAACATAGTTTGTTCTGACATGTTGGATAAATGAATGACTTTTCTAATAGATGGTAAATTACATGTGCTGCTCATGGACGGGCTCTTTTGTTCTGTCTCTGTACCCGTACAAACCTCCACATTCAAACACTCTGTCATCATATCATCTGTGCTAGTTTGCAGCTGGTGCTGAAATCCTTGGGGTCTTTTGTTTGTTGGTTTGTTTTTCTTTCTTTTTTTTTTAAATATTCATTCATAAAGGGCAGTTGAAGTCTGGAAATGTGTGGTTTATTGCTTTATCTTAGTCTAAAAGTTTAAAGATGCACTTTTAATTACTATAACTGACTGTAAATT